>NW_020655294.1:1116397-1168753 GCF_003589595.1 Hyposmocoma kahamanoa
TTTCTTCTGACAGCGAAGCAAGCAAAATTAGACAGTACTGCGATGACATTACAATTTAAATTCAACGTTTTAGCTGTTTCATATTCCTTTACATGTCACTACGTTTAAATAGGTTGACTTGGGACATTTTTGTCGTGGTTTTTGTATTAGACCCGTCGTCCATTTATTTGTAAGTCAATGTATTAAAGTCATATTTTAAGAAACAAATAAGATTAAAAAGTAATGAATTTTTGAAGCATCACCGGTGTTAAAAAAGTCGGACGAACGAAGAAACTTGTTTACGAGAACCATAAAAGAGTATTTAGAAGAAGAGTAGATATTTTATAAGCATACGTCACGATTGCTGGGGATCTCTTGGGGGGGCTTATATGATGCACTATTTCTGCACAAATGTGTTAACGGAACCATTAAGAGTGAGGAAATACTTTCACGTATTTCACTCTCTGTTCCTTACCATATACCACGAACGCCCATCACTCGGCTGTTCCATCCACCAGTTGGTAGAACCAATGTTGTTGGGCATGCCCCTGTGTCGCGTGTGTGCTGCACTCATAATGAATTTAATGCTGCATTACCTGACCTTGATGTATTTTTTGATTCCCTGGCAAAGTACAAGGCAACTATTATAAGATTTTTATCTGTGGCGGACTAATTATATTCAAATTGTATTGTTGTTTTTATTTTTATTTTCATTTAACTTGAATATTTAAATCAACTTGTTTAATATTGTCTAATTTTGTTTAAAGTCTAATTTAATTAATTATATCTTGGCTGAATACGTAATGAATGCTGTGTACACCTATAATTGGCTTGTATATCAGGACTGTGTAGTGTTAAGTTAATGTAGTAAATGATGTAATATACTTGCTGTTGGTGTTCCTACAAATAAATAAATAAATCTCCAAATAAATAACAATTCCAATAACTAAAAGATTGAGGCGTTACTTTGCAGAAATCCATGTTATTCAAAATGAAAGTAAATTAATTTCCTTACTACGCAACAACTGCTAAGGATTATTACCACCGTTAGAGTCGGACATATTAACTAAAGTTAACAAGTGACGGGATGAACAAGTCATGCGCCTGTTGGTAAGCGACACGTCTGTTCGTATCAGTTGCAGTACCACGCAGAGGCCCCTCCTGCATTTACCAAAATATCTGTAATAAAGAAATGAAAAAAATCGTAGTAGCCATATGATTTGACTGGATTTGACCTACCATCACGCAAGCAGACGCCGTGGGTTTGAATCCGAACTCGCATCTCTGAGTTTCTCGGAATTTATGATTTTTTTTATGAAAACAAGTGACGCTGGGGAAGAACAAGTCGCTCACCTGTTGGTAAGTGACACGTATGTCCATAACAGTTGCAGTATCACTCATTGCTTTTTAACACAGAGATCTGAGGGGCACTGCTACTGCGCCCGTCGTCCAGGGACATAAGTTGACAAGTCCAATGAGCTCGTAATTTCACCAGAAACCTTACCTTTCAAAACCGGAACGCGGTAATGTGAGCACTATACTTGGCGGCAGAAATAGGTAAGGTGGCAGTACTTCCCTGGATAAACTCTTCCAGGAGGAGGAGGACATCTTATTAAGAGTGCACGTGTTTCACGGAATTCCGATCGCTGTTGTATCTCAACCGTCTCTATGTTAGATTTAATTTTCTTGAAAGCTATGCCAAAGAGAAGTATTTAGGGGGAAAAAATGCCAAACTACTGCCGAGTTTCCTGTACTATGTAGGTACTATGAATACCAAATCAACGATAACCCAGAATACTCAGACCAAAACCAACTTAGAAATGTTCGTTTCTTAAATTGGCATAAATCGGGAATTGATCTTCTCATGAAGCGCCTATAGTACTAACTGCTGTGCCACCAAAGAGCATGAGCACACCTCGTAAACTGAAACCGACCACGCGCCGCAGGCCGAGCCCGACCCCACCGTAGGTGGGGTATAGGGCTCGTATTTTATAATGCGCCCAGCCCTGGAATGAAATCCCCTGTCTGCGACTGTGTTTCCGAGCTCATAAAACACGCGTTTCTTTAATGGTGGCACTTCACATTGCCATTCGTATTTGCGTATTTGTTATATTTGTCAAACAATCGCCATGTGTAGATAGCATGTGTGACAAAGTATTTGCGTGTTCGAAAATACAGCAAACACCAAACCGCGCGCGCTGATAGGATAGATTTCCAACGTATATCAAAGGCGTCAAATAGGCGAAATCGCATGTAAACCGTCCATACTATGGTCATATTCATTATTTTAACTGCTTATTTTTTCTCCATGTGCAGAAGGTCATATTTGTCAATGTCTGCAAGTTTGTCTGCATGTCGAATATTTTTCCAAGTACTACAAGTGCCTAATAGCGAACACAAGTGCCACCATAAGGTGCGACTGAATAGGCATGTCCTGAGCGAGCTCGTTTCATCGTAGATTCTATCTTTGCTCCAGGCCTCGTAGTACGCCGCCGCGATACAGCTATTATATATTAAATGCAAATGATAAAACCGCCATTTTTAAAATTTTACCACAATAGATAATATGGCAAGCACGGTGACGTCACATTTTTGTCGCATAGCGAGCGCCGCATCTAAAGGCCGCAAAAGAATATCACAGTGCCAAACATGGCTGCAAGGTCACAGCTGATTTTAAAACAGTGGACAGTTGTGCACAGCAATTTTATCAACGTAAACGAAATGAAAAGGAAATAATAAAAACAAACAAATTGATAAATTTTAATAATGGCAACATAGCTTTATCGTCTGAAATAAATATATCACAGGGAAATTTATCACACATTGCACGTGATATACTGCCATACTAAGGCTACAAGGCTAGGTAGCAGTCAAGAGCAAGGACATTTACTTTAAAAACATAATAATAAACTCAATTATACCATTATTTCTAAAAGTAAATTACACTTGAAATTGTCACATTAATCATTTACGAGGCAAATTCCCTTGAAAAGAATGAGTAAGAAACTCTAGGGTTTGCCCTTTGTAAATAAGCATTCGTACACATTTATCATTTACAATATTTATTTCACATATCATAGACCAAAACCTGAAAACGCCAAACAGGCCGTTATCAAGATAACATATCAATTTTTGATATGTTAAAAAGTCGGAGTTTATGATCTTTGGAGTCCTACGTGTGCATTTTCTGTACTACTTAATAGTTCTCCGTTAAAAAGGGTTAGCCTTTTTCAATACTTGGGACACTATGTTACCGACGACCTCAAGGATAACCTGTATATACAGCGCGAAAGGAGAGCATTATCGGTGAGAGCAAACATGCTTGCCAGTAGGTTCGCGCAGTTCGGCCGCAGTTAAAATAATATTGTTTAAAACACACCAATGTACGCTGGCGCTCTGTGGAAGAGCTACACTCAGTGCTCTCGGAATGCTCTGTGCGTGCAATACAACAACGCCTTCAGGGCGCTGTTGAGGCTGTCACGCTTCTGCAGTGTCTCAGCCATGTTCACTGAAGCGCGTTTAGATAGTTTCATGGCTATTATATGCAAAAAGAGAATATGTGATAGCCAATAGCCTCCTGAAGACAGTTGCTGACAGGAAAGAGTGTCCAATTATGCGGCACTTAATACATAATACAACCCCTGGTAAAACACAAGTACTAACATTTGATTGGATCTCAGTTGTCTCAATAAATTAATTTTATTATTATTATTATTATCTTTGTCATTCAAATACGCAAAAGCTAATAGTTTTCAATACGTAAATGCATTGACTTACAATTATATGGACGTCGGGTCCGCGCTAAAAAGTGTCCGAACTTATAGGGCGTTAAAATCGTATACAGAGCGTCATTCACGCTTTAGTCTTCGTTTGTTCGACTGACAGCGAAGCAAGCAAAATCAGACAGTACTGCGATGACATTACAATTTAAATTCAACGTTTTAGCTTTTTCATATTCCTTTACATGTCACTACGTTTAAATAGGTTGGTTGACTTGGGGCATTTCTTTCGTGGTTTTTGTATTAGACCCGTCGTCCATTTATTTGTAAGTCAATGCGTAAATGGCAAATTTTAAATATTAACCGAAATCTTATTAAGGAAGTGTATACGTTGCGTCTTAAATTAGTTTATGTTTGTGAAGACGATTGTCAGAAACAGTCTCTTTATTTTTAGCCGACTTAAAAAAAGGAGGAGGTTCTCAATTTGACTGTGTTTTTTATGTATGTTACCCGATTACACCGGCATTTGTGAAGGCAAGCAGTAATGTGAGCATTACTGCATTTCGGTGTTGAATGGTAAGTGTGCTGGTGATCTTACAGGCTCACGGAACTTGTCAAGTTATGCCTCAGGATGACAGGGCGCAATGGCAGTGCCTCTCAGATCTTCGTGATTTAAAGCTCTCTGAGTTACACTGCAACTGTTGTGGATAGGCGTGTCGCTTACCACCAGGCGCGCGTCTTGTTCGGCCAGTCACTTGGTATCATAAAACATACGAATAGAATAACGTTTTTCGCAATAAAACTAGCACTTAACAAATAATTTTGACTAGATTTTCTGCATAACAATACAATTTTAATTATATTACAAATTAACGCTATCGCTCGTCGACCAATAATGCATTTCTTTCCCGACTGCAATATTCAAATAGCAGTTAAAAAGTGTATTGCTAAATATAATATCTTTACAGTGAAGTGTTTTCGGGAGAGCCTAAAAAGTTTCTTTTTTATTAATGACGCAAAGAAACTATTTTTTTCGGACTTAAAAAGAAGTATACGCAGAGAACCCTGAATACATTAAGGGTGCAATATAACAACGCTTTTAGGATGCAGATGGGGCTGCCGCGACACTGTAGTGCATCCGGCATGTTCACGGAGGCGCACACAGATGGCTTTCATGCCATTATGCGCAAGAAGGCTGCCTCACTTATGATGCGTGTGCGCGGCAGCGCTAATAGCATCCTAGCCGTTGTTGCCAATAGGCTGGACTGCCCCTACCAACTACATTGGGTGCAACTACACGTGCGTAGGGTAGTGGTCTAGACTTTCACTGCTTTTCACTAAAATTAACTAATTTTGTATTGTACTAACCATAGCACGTAAGAAAAATTTACTGTATTACTAACATTATTATGGATCATGGTCCGAAATAAATAATTCTATTATATCCTTAAATCGCGTATATTTGTTTTCCTTTCAACTTTTCGGTAGTCCGCCAGCCGTGACCATGGGACCTATAAAGGGCCCCAAAACTTTGTTTAAACAAAAAATACACGATTTATATTTCAAAAATCCCTACCATCGTATTTAAAAATATTGACTGCCATATTCATAGTATAAACTAAGGAATTATCTGTACTCTAACTAAAATAACGCAATTCGTTTTGGTCATACGTAAAACCAGAACCTTCGCAACCGTTATGTATAGGTGTGTCGCTTACCACAAAGCGCACCATTAGTTCGTCCAGTCACTTCGTATTACAAAAAACAAATTTACAACAAAGCAGTGGAGTAAATTCACAATATTGTTATTGAATTTCATGGTGAGTAGAACATCGTCATATTCAATAAAGTGATATAATAACAATGAACTGCATTATTATTAATTGCTCCAAATCACTATGATTGTCCGCATTCGAATACTAAATAAGCTCTATGACAGAATAATACGCAGAATGTCAGATTGTTCATCAAACAAAGCATTAGTTACATTACATTACAGTGCTTCAAATTAACTTAGCGAATAATAATAACACTAACACACATACATATCCCCGCACATGGACACTCACATAGACGACCACAAATTACACCCAAACTCACGAGATAAATAAATGTAGGCCATACAACAACGTGGCAGTCCCGCATGGTAACCGCTCACGGAGGCAGTTAATGCATTACATGTTTACTATGCTGAATGATCTGGAATTCAATAGCGTTTAATTTATTATGTAACAAAATTTATATTGGAGTTCCTAGTAATTCATATTAATAGTGTCCATAATATATCAAAACAATATAGCTCAGTACTGTCGCCATACCAATTTCTGCCGCCATATTGTAACACTACAACACAGCAAATATTAGTAACCTCGCCTTGCCGATAGATGGCGTTGGGATCAAAATAGAACGCGCTAGCGAAGTGTTTACTAAATTGGCATCTAAGTTGTAGAGGGAAATTGCTTTGTATCGAATCGGGGCCTATGAGTGGCACTCCGGTACTTCCACCTTCTGGGATACTTGTATGAAAGCTCATAGAATCTTCGTTCCTTTGCTTATCCTCGATCTTCGGCTGCCGCTTCCACCACGTGGAGTGGTGAGCTGACATCGATGGTGAGTGCGATTACGTCACTTAGGTCGGTCCACGGAAGAAAAGAGACAAAGGAAATGGCTTAAGCCTCGATTACTTTGAGAACCGATGTAGCCAAAACTCACACATTTTTAATTTGAAACACTACAAAATCTTGATACTGATTGGTCGTAGTTTCAAATTAAAAAAAGAATCAAATTCTGGATTGAAAGAAGCGACCATATCGCAAAGGTACTTATAAGATTTACTTATAACAAAAAAAAATTTCAATAAACGGAAAATTGAAAATTCATTACAATAAGACTTTCCGATTATATGAAATACCACCACGCTTAATATTTTTTTGTGCGGCTATAATTTTCACACACCAGAACACCACAATTAGGCATTTTTCTAGGATTTTAGAGAATTTACACGAAAGAATGACACAACCGTATCAACAAAGCTGGCGGACAGAGCTCAGATAGGTCTTTCGAGACCGGTAGTTGTAACTTCTACTGTATTTATTGTTCTGTGTGTCGATCATACAACTACGTCAATAAACGCCGAAATTGCATTGGGAGAACCAAGCGTCATTCTTCATCCTCTTTCGCTACATATACCTGTTACAATATACACACATCAAAAGAGTCTAGGGATCAAGTGAATATTTTTGAAATAAAAATTATTTAAGCAATATTTACCAAATCCAGTCTTCCAGGACGACTTCTTACTTTAATGCTTATGTTTTATTTAACCGCTTACCCCTATATTTAATTAAAATAAACTAAAATTGATGTTTTTGCAAATTGTGGGAAAAAACTCAAATTAACGGCGTCAATTAAATGACAAAAAAATGGCGAAAATGATGATTTTGCTCATTTTTATTGTAAAGATAAGAAAATTAAAAATCTGTATTTCCACCATTAACACGAATCACACAATTACAGCGATTTGGCATGCTTAAGATGAGTTCGTCAAAATCACTTTGAGGAATGGCCGCCCATGTGTTTTGTAACAAGTCAAAATATTGTTGTAGAGTACCTATGTACGGTATGCATACTCGGCACAGCTCTTCTTTGAAGCTTATCCCATGCGTGCTCAATTGGATTGAGGTCTGGCGATTGAGCAGGCCACGGCAGAACGTTGATACGAGCTTCGGCAAGAATGCGTGTTACGACTCTAGCCGTGTGTGGACGTGCGTTATCATGTATTAGTTGAAATGAATCACCCAACTGGCCTCGCAAAAGGATGATAACATCTGAAACAATCCTCTCTGCGTAAACTTGAGCATTGAGGTTACCCCTGATCCAAATGAGATCGGTTCTTCCGCCGATCCAAATACCGGCCCATATCATTATTGTTCCCCCACCATATGGATGAACTTCCTGACAATATCTCAAACGTTCATGACGTGCAGATGTTCTCCAAACTCAAGTACGTCTTGTATCCGGTCTCATACCGAAGCGGGATTCATCCGAAAAGCACACATAGCGCCAGTCTTCTTCCTCCCAGTTTCTGTATTCGCGAGCCCATCGTAAACGGGTCCTGCGATTGCAGGGTGCAATAGGTGGAACTCTGAGCGGCCTTCGGGATCGCAGACCCACTTCACGTAAACGATTTCGGATTGTTTGATCGCTTATTAGCAAGCCTGAGGAGCTGTGGAGCCTCGTAACCAACATCATGGCGGTCATGGTACGATTCCGTCGAGCAGTATTTTGGATATACCGGTCCTGTCTGCGAGTCGTGATGCGAGATCAACCTCCATGTCGCTCGGCCACGCTGCCCGTTATGCGATAGCGCGTCCAGAGGCGACTTATGACGCTCTGTGTAGTGTTAAGAGTGAAAGCCACAGCACGTTGCCTGGAACCAGCTTCCAACATTTCGACGGCTCGCATCACCACTTCTCGGGTTAAATGATGTCGTCTCTCCATAATAATGTAAATTGTTTCGGTTCCGATGCAGATATTGTAATGATTTTGTCAAAACGCTATAACTCATTTTTATACAAAACCACATTGACAATCGATTTTCTTCTTATTATCGAATTTTAAACAATATTCCTTATTTAAATGTTAAAACTCACTAAAAAGTATCAATAGCGATACAAAAAAGTTAATATAATTAACCCTAATTGCAGCAATACTCTTAAACGTACTTGATCCCTAGACACTTTTGATGTGTGTATTTATATTATTATTTTTTCTTTATTTTTATCAGCCTATTCACTGGTTTGAACCACACTTCAGACCGAAATCAAGTAAAAGCAATATGGCGTGTAACTATGTGGAGGGTGTGCAATAAGAGCCTACATCGTCCTATTCCATTATTTCGTCTATTATTATTATTATTACTGTTCACGATAGTAAATCGGCAGCTATTTTCAAAATGAGAGCATTATTTATCAACTATTCTGTCCATTTGATACGTACTACTTACATTATGTGTTTTCTTATTTTTTTGTTTTGTAGTAATTTAATGTTATTGATATTGTTTTTTTTTTTCATTTCATTATTTTATTGTGACCTATTTACTTTTAGAAATAAGCAGAACCTTTTGTTTGTTTGTGTCTATTTGTAATTTTCCTGTTCATTAAACCATTAAATCAATAATAATAATAATAATTTATGAACGCACACACTCATAGCCCCGCATTAGAGTAACACCTGCGATGGGTGTCATGTGCACACACTTAGACAACCACAAATTACACCCAAACTAACATGAGAAATGGATATAGGTCATACAAATATTTCTACCGCCCTGCAATCGAACCCAAACCAATCGTAATTGTAATTATCTCGTTATTTCACTCAAAGAGTATCCTCAGAAAGTTGCAGCAAATATTCAGAATTCCAGCAACTAATTAGCAGCAATACCAGTTCAAAGGTGGTAATATCATCTTTCTACGGAATCCCAGGAATCCGATTTGCGTACTAAAAACAAATTATCAGTTCTGAAATTTCTATAAACCTAGCTGACATCAATTGCAAACGTTCTTGGTATTCTTAGAATTTGATGGTACACTCAATTCGGCCTTCAATTATCAACATCAAACAAGGACGAAGTCGAACATGGTTGGAGGCAGGTAGTTGGGAAATTATACGCTAAGTCTTCGAAGAAATAGATATGGCAACGTAACGGCCATATTCTCTTTGGATATGGCAAAATGTGGACATAAATGTTATTATTATGTCATTGTTTTCGAGAGTTCGGATGTCTATGAAGAAACAGATATTTTGCTTTTTTATTAACCGACTTCAAAAAAAGGAGGATGTTCTCAATTCGACTGTATGTTTTTTTTATGTATGTTACGCGATAACTCCGGTATTTGTGCACCGATTTTCATGATTCTTTTAGATCCATAGTGGTCCCATTTAATAATAACTGCCTCCGTGGCCGAACGGTTACCATGCCGGACTGCCACGCAAGAGGTCCCAGGTTCGATTCCCGGGCCGGGAGAAATGTTTGTATGGCCTACATTTATTTCTCTCGTGAGTTTGGTTGTAATTTGTGGTTGTCTATGTGTGTGTCCATGGCACCCACGACACAGGGTTTCCCTAGTGCGGGGCTATGTTGAGTGTGTGCGTTATTATTATTAATTTAATTTTGAAGAAAATCATCCACCTCTAAGAGTGGCTGTTCACGCATGAAGATTCATTTTTATAAATAGCGCCTAAATCTTATTATAAGGAGCAATTATTTTAATGGGTGATTTTGCTATTCTCTAATTCAAGGCATTTTCTCTCTCAATGTACTTTGAGTACTGAGAACCGATTTTTATTATCTCCTGTGTCAAGTTCCGTATAGTGGCGAACTAGGGAATGAATCCGGGCTTGCGCACTTTCCGGTAACCGATTTCAAAAAAACTTGGCAAGTAGATGTAATTCCACATACTTTTGAGGTCGGTTTTTTTAGTACTCTGTACTGAGATTATGGTTTCAAGGGACGGGACGGGTCATGTCCCTGTGTGCTACACGTACTCCATTTTTTATAGTCGGAGAAATAATAATTGCACCAATGAATGTTATCTCTTAGAATAGTTTATCCTTTCTATTGCAATCGGGTAGTAAAACCATTAACACTTCTTTTACTTAAAGTGTACACGGATTTAACGATCTCGATCCATCGAACCAGTCATGAGTGCGCTAAATGCTTTTTTTGAATTTTAGTTTTCAATCATTTATTTACTTAACAGATAGTTTTTTTTAAACAGTAGATACTTCGTAATCTTTTCTTACTAATTCACCAAGTTATTTACGCACAAAGATTATCAAGTTTAAAGTATTTAAACTAGTTGTTTGCACTATACAGATGGCACGTATATTACCGAGATGGTTCACTCTGTTGTCCTATTGTACTCTAAAGATGAAGTGATAAGACGAATTGGAGTTAATAATATTTCGATAACTATACTAACACTAGATTTACGTTGTTGCTAACACTATGGATCCCAGAGTCCGAAATAAATGAATGTCATTGTTGTTATTATAAACGTTTAATCGTGACAAGCGCAAGCTTCCAGGAAAACGAGTTTCTGAAAGGATTTTAATAATGTATGCTGGCAATGTCACGCAGAGAATAATGATGAGTTTTCAACGTTGATGTTGGTGAGGACGTTTTCAGTTTTCACACGCATCTGGAGGGAGAGCGAAAGATTAAAAGTGAAAAAGAAATGCCGAATGAACCAGGAAGATCACAGAACAACAAATACAGTAGAAGTGCTTAGCGTGACACGTGCGCCAACAGTCCACGGAGATCCGCAAACTCGAGCTCGGTCCGCAATTTTCGCTTTGTACGTTGTGGTGAAATAATGGTAGTCGCACTTGTGAAAACTTTTCTGATTAAATAACACTGAAGACACACACTAAAACAATATGTTCTTCCCGAAAAACAACTACAAGCCTACATTCACCGCCATTAGAGCCAAACTCTTCACAGTTCTCGTGCGTAATTATATATAATATATAAAATAACTTATTTTATTAATACTTAGAACGAATGTTATTATAATCATATTCCTTATATCGCACTGCTATGACAATAGTGTTGTAACTCAAAATATGTGAAATTCAAGATTATACCATTTCTGAACGTAACATTTGTTTATCCAGATGTCAATAAAATTGTCGTTGGAATATTGTAAGGAACAATTAAAATATATCTACTTAACCCAGAACGAGACAAGCGTTTAAGAGCTACTTCTGGACAATACAGTTCTTACTCAAAAATATGAAATAATTTTTTAGTTTTATTTTTAAATATATACTTCTAATTGGCAAGTAGGAGTTGTTTAGATGTCTAATAAATTTTAATCTATATATAAATTATAATAATCTTTCACGGGAACTGAGTTATTCGCTTTTCAGCTACTCTGAATAAATTTACTTTTTGAGTTAATACACTATACTATTAGCAGTGCTATAATGTAAATTAATGAAACATTAAAATGACTTCATTCATATTGTATATAAAACAAAAAAGCAGTATTTCATATATGGCACATCAGACTACACATTTTTGTTGGAAAATCGCCTACAGTGCAACAGAACAAGATACGTCAATGTGAAGCTTGATATGCTGGCGTGTTACAACAAAACAAATTTTTAATAAAAAAATAAAACGTTATTGTACAAAGGCGAATTACCAAATAAAGTAATTTCTTCCAGCTAACCTTTGAATAATTGAAAGGAAAGATGGCTCCTGAGTCGGCAATAAAATCTAAATAAAAATAAAATCATGAAGTTTAATACTACATACTAAATAATTACAAGAACAAATTTATTATATGAAATGTACGCGCAATACATAAATATATTACATATTAAGTAAATGGTGACATACTAATACATTTAAAATATATAGTAAAATGAATATACAAAATAAGACTGCAAATAAATATGTGAAATTTAAACAAACATTTTATAAGCTCTATATGAGGAGTCTGAATTTTCCCAAGATTTCATGAAAGCCCGAACCAAAGGTGACTGTCTGACCTGGACTGGGAGGAGGTTCCACACACGATTCAGAATATTTTTTGAACTGTGTTGTGAAATGACGAGGGACAAATTAGTGCCTGAACGCAGGCGATCACCCATAGCCTGACGGTATTGGAAACGCTCACGAAGATAGCTAAGGGAGGACGGATGGAATCTCATTTACCGATTTCATTCAAGAAGAACACAACCACACACACACAACCACGTAACACGACCACAGAATAATATTACTCCATGGATAACACGACCACTCCCGAACGTCGCGAGTAGCCTATTATGTGCATTGTTGCATTGTTTGACACAGGTATGGGATACGGATGGTGCTGCATTACTTTGTTTTTAGTTTCGTTTTTTTTAGAAAATTGTATCAGTTTGCCGGGTTATCTTTTTATTATGTTTAAAGTATATTAAGTTTTCATATGTGCAACTGTTTGTCCGTCAATAAAATTAAAAAAGAACACAAAACAGAAATACATAATTTTGTTGCGAGCCTTACAGCTATGAAAATCGAATCAAATTCACTTTTATGTAATCTAGCATCTGTAATGTCATTGTGAGCTATTGCGTGGTGTTTGGTAGTCTTTTGTCATTAAGCCTAATTTTATTTAATTATAATAAATTTTCAATTTTCTATTCATCGTAATAATTTTTTTGTTAAAAGAAACGAAAGGAAGCCTTATACCGCTCCAACATGGTTGCTTCTTATTTGGAGAACTTGGTAAAGATCACGAATTCGTCGTCGTTCAGCTATTAACCGCTAGATGGCAGCACGTTACTTGAAATTTCAATATAAAATCTAAACGTCGTAACTTGCAATAATAGGTTTTGATGGCATTGAACTTTCAAAGATATGCCAGCAGAGTGAATTTTAAAGTATAGTTTATTTAGATTACATTAACAGTCCTCCAGAATTTAAAACTACGACCAATACTTATCAAGATTTCATAGTGTTTCAAATTTTTTGTGAGCATTACAGTTACTTTCACAAGGCGCTCTACTGCTAATTATTAAATAAATTTGTGACTTGTAACAACCGCTGTCAACAACAACCATTTTATTTTTATTCATCGTGTTAATGTTATATTCTTAACACAAATTACATTTTCATATATACTATGATACTAGTGTAGGAATGTTGTGTTTGTGGGGTCCAGATTGTAAATTGTCCTAAAAGCACGTTTTTGCCCATTACCTCAAAGCAAAATGCTGTTTACTATTTCTAATTCCTCTATAGGCAGTGTTAAGCATGAATAAATTTTATTATTAATATTTGCTCCACAACACTAGTTAGTCAAGTTTCCTACATAATTATAAGTTCACGTATTCGTGAATACTAAATAAGTTCTATGGCAGAACTATACACAGAATGTCAGATTGTTTGCTCATCAAATAAATCGTTAGTTACGCTCTTACTCTCGTGTTTCAAGTAAACGTAGTAAATTACATATTTCCTATGTAGAAGGATCCGAAATTCACAACTGTTAAATAACTAAATTCATAAAGGAACACTTAAAACTGCCTATCAAAGCTTGTGTATACCCTAAGAAATATAAAATATGTCTTTCATTTATATTATTCGTGTAATTTAAAGACACAAACGTATTAAAAAATGATTTTAATTGTAGTTAACTGGATATGGAAAAAGAAATAGAAAGTCGTCAAAAATTAGATATAAAGATCCGACAAACAAGCATATCGACTCATCCGTAGTACAAAGATCTATGTGCAAGACTACTTGTTCTCAGGACATAGTACTTTTCGTTCGTTCTTCTTCGCTGTGGATGTCAGATAAGATATATAAATTCTCAAAACACTTTTACATAGACCTTAGTTTGAATAACGAATCTTAACGTACTTATTCTCTTTTCGCTATATAATCACATCGGACTCTGTTCTTCGGATGAGTCGATACAGAAAAATTCGCGAGGTCCGCAGGTTCGTTCCGTGGCTTACTTGGCATTGCGTCGTGAGGAAACTTGCACGCGCCTTCCGATTATGACAGGAGGTATGTGACCAGCTGTGGGACTATAGGCTATTATTACTATTACCTATTTTTATATAAAAAAAATCTATCTGTATATGGCAAAATACGGACAAAAATTTTAACTTTTGTCGAAAATTTAGACACTCAAAGCGAGGTATTTCCTACTTTTTAGGCGGTGAGGTGGTCGCTTCTTGCGTCCCGTAATTCGCGCGCTGTGAATTAATATGAATAAAATAAGACAAGCGCCCGATGGCGACTGACAGGACTTCGGGCGGCAAGTCGTGAAACCGGTGGGTAATTTCCAGATTTTGGGGTAAATATGAATTTAATAACTAATAAGGCTTCACTTGAAAATCAAAATTTAGGTTCTCTGTAGTACTTGACAAGAAATATCTTCTTAAAAAATTATGTACAAAGTTTTTTTGGCATGGCAATGGCATTTATCACTTTGCTCTCTACAGTATGCCCTTCTGGCGGAAGTCTTCAGTAGCGCCTTGAGCCGAAGTCCGTGCCCACTTGGGCGCCCTCAGGCCCGCTATTTAGCTCTAAGTTTTTTTTTACGGGTTATGAGCTTTCAACTCGCCCTTTTCTTCCGGTGGCGCAGTCAAGGCCATCACTGAAAAGTGTCCTTCAAGAAAAAAAAGCATTGTCGATTCGGAATTCAATGTGCATACGGCTCACTCTGGACTACATTGGGTATTTACTGCATGCGGGCTGTGTACGAGAACCTACCGGATCTCCCGTTACGCCTTTTGTGTATTGCGACCAATAAAATTCCACTTACTTGTTTATTTATTAAGCGCGTGTTTTTCTTTCACTGACGAAACGTGCCTTTGCCACGTCCTTCTGAACCCCGTTACACTTGTATTTTAGTCTACTATCAGGATTTTATACGATCGAATAAAGTACACCCCATCGTGTAATACATAAGCATATCTTCAAATATACCCTTAGGTATCAGTGGCGAGACGTGAAAATAGTTATTAGTAAAGCCGGAGAAAAAAAAACACCTACATTAAGAAAAAGTGGCGCCTCAGCGACTCAAACACAAGTTATTAGCACACAAGTTACTAGTCCACTTTATTTCACTATAATCTAGCCAAATATGTAGAATAAATGTCAACAAACAAAAACATGATTTTTAGGGTTTTCATCTCAAACTCTTTCACAGTTACCACAATTTCAATATTAACCTATGAAATTCAACTAGATTATGGATAATACTAAACGTTGAAGCCGTGTTTATAATAAATATTGCTCAAGAGAAGTTTTAAATCACCTAAAAATGACCAGCAATTAATTATTTGTAAAACTGTGTCATCCCTAGTGATTTTTTGATTTGAAGGGAGAGATTGCAAACATTCGAGTTCTGGTGGTAATTCAAGTTCAGAATCGGAAAAAGATGCTGGATGGTATAATATGTAATAAATTAGTATCAAATAAAATCTTACAATTTTGTTACTTTTCGTCTACCATTACCTACCATCCAACAGTAAATATAAAGTAAGATGCAAAAAAAATCCTAAATCATAAACTTTATAATAATTGACTAGATAAGTATCGCTTTTACATAACCCAATTACATACTTACCTATTTAAATTTCAATTAAGGGAGCAAGCCGTGGGAAGATCAAGCCAAAAAAATGTTCTTTTCCTATGCCATCATTGGTTGCCTAGCAACGTTTTGTTATAAAACATTCTACATTGAACTTGGCTAGAGTATAGTTAACGTATTGTACACTTAAAATTTAGCACGAAATGTAGTATTTGACAATACTTGGAAAATTTTAGGCAAACCGGTTGAAATCTTCTCCACTGTTAGGTATATTGTATATTTTTGTAAGATTGTTAATTAGTAGTAAATATCTAAACCATTTGATGTAGCAAAGCGCTTCGTAATATTCAACTATTTAATCACAACAAACTTGAGAACTTTGATTGTTTAATACAATCCATAAAAACGGGTCATCTCTATTCATACCGAGAATATGATTTTCAGTACACATTTGAGGTAGCGATATTATTTCTAAATCGAGCCAATGCCGCAGCGTGCGAAAATTGGTACCCTGTTCTCGACATTTAATGGCCGACGAATTTCCGGCACCGGATGTAGGTATTCGAAACACAAACTTGCCAGAAAGTCATTAGCCGAGAAGATGAAGAGTTTTATTTTCCGTTCGGGGATTTTTGGTCCGTTTAGTTGGTGGTAGAGATTTGTGAACAAATTCTTTATATAAACTTTGCACTGAACAAAAAAAAAAACATTTTTTTTGGAAAGAGTTTAAGCCTCGATTATTATCAGAACCGCTGTTGTCAAAACACACATTATCATAATGTTAAACACTACGAAAACTTGATAATAATAATAACGCGCGCACTCATAGCCCTGCACTAGGGAAACCCTGTATCGCGGGTGCCATTGACGCATATATAGACAACCACAAAAAATGTACCAACATTTTTCGAAAACAAATTTGGGTTCAGATGATACAAATTTAATGCCATCTCTCGAGCTGCAACTGAACCCGGGACTGGATGCGACTCAAATTTCATTATTTTTAACAAGCGCCTGTGAACCAGTCCCGGGTTCACAGGATACTCGCATTTTAAACCGACTCCAGGTTCAGATGTTACGAACCCCAAATTACACCCAAACTCAGGAGAAAAATAAATGTCGGCCATGCTAACATTTCTCTTGGCTCAGGAATCGAACCCAGGATAAATACGTGACAGACCGCCATAGTAACCGTTCGGCCACGGAGGCTGTTGGTTAGTTTTGAAGGTGATTGATCGTAGTTTCTCATTTAAAAAGATGAAACAATTTCTAGACTGTTCATATAATTTAAACTTTACCCTTATTTGGCATAGCTTAAAAGTTACGATAGATTTATGCCATCTAGCGGCAATAGCTGAAAATTAACGCCTATTAACTTTCTCCAAAAAAAGTCGACCGTATTGCAGCCGTATAAGGTTTTCTTTCGTTTCTTCTAACAGAAAATCTATTACGCTAAACAGAAAATAGAAAATTTATTAAAATTAAATAAAATAAACCTTAAAGACAATAATATGAAACACCACCATGGATAATGTTTCAGGTGCGACTATAATTTTTGCACTTCAAAGGAGATAACCTAACCTAACCTCTGTACAGAGTACTAAAAAAACCGACCTCAAAAGTCATTCATCCCCTAGTTTACCACCCTTGGAGGTGGAATATCTATTTCAAATTTAAATGAGACCACTTCTGAGGTACCCTTTTTCCAACAAAAAAAGAATCATCAAAATCGGTTCTCAAATGGCGGCGTTATCGCGTAACATACATACAAGAAAAACATTACAAACAAACAAACAACAGTCGAATTGAGAACCTTTTCTTAAAACAATTTTTTTTAATTAAAAGGCATTTTTCCATGATTATCGAGGTTTTTCTGAGATAAATTGACAAGACCATAACGTACAAAGCGGAAATGGCTGACTGAGCTCAATTATGCGGAACTACGCGTATTGTTGGTACACGTGCTACGTGTGAAATATTTGTTTCTACATTCATACTTCACCGAGATACAACCGAATTGTATCAGTAATAGGCAGAAGGCAGAATTTTTAATGAAAGTAACTGTTGCAATTAGTTGGAAAGCGTGCCAACGTGACTTGGAATTAGTAGAGGCGAAGCTGCAGAGTCTTGAACACCACCATAAAGTTACCTGCTTATCGATGTTCTTCAGTACAGTATATATCACGGAGAGCGTACGATGGAATTGCACGATTTCGTTCCCCTTTTCATCACCGCGGGACTTGGCGTAGGCTGGGATTCCACCTCTTGGTAGTAGACATTCTAAAGATCCGCACAAAGCGTTACGCTTCTTTATTTATATGGTGAATGGCTATGGAGTGGTAAGTCAAGGAAATCCTTGCAGATCTGTTCCCTGAACCTTTTCAAGGTGATAGTGAATAGGCATTATCTAGGCGTGCATGCTCCATTATCGAACTTATCGTCACTTTCCATCAGCTGAGGTTGAATTCAAAAGCTCACTTTTGTTCATTTAATGAAAAATAATAAAGTTCAAACGTATAAGCATGTATTTAGTGTTCAATTTCACACGCACTGAAATCCTTATAAGGGTTATCTCTTTTGATCCTTACGTTTACTTTATGCTAAGTTGTTTGTTGTTTGTTTTGTGTTTGTCACAAATTTTGCAACGCAACTTTTACTCGTCGTTGACACTTGCAAAGACAACTTTTATTGTAACTGACAGCCGATGGGTACAAGTAATGGATTGGGATTAATTTATAACAGAAAGTTTAAGCTCTTTGAAGACATGTGGAGGGAACACCTACGCTTAACTCGCATTGCTGCTGCTATTGGATTTCTTTATTTACTTTAGTCATCTTTACAGTTAGATTGATCATAGATGTGCCAGTTATTCAGTTCCTGAGAGCGCGCGTGCCCGAGAATGCTCGCGCATTCCGCGGAAGATTTTGGCTCGTATCTAGTTTGTACGAGTCCGTTACACAATTG
Source organism: Hyposmocoma kahamanoa (assembly GCF_003589595.1). Classification (NCBI taxonomy): domain Eukaryota; kingdom Metazoa; phylum Arthropoda; class Insecta; order Lepidoptera; family Cosmopterigidae; genus Hyposmocoma; species Hyposmocoma kahamanoa. The sequence goes on from NW_020655294.1 coordinate 1,135,164, forward strand.
ACCAATAAGTTCATTATGTTATGAGTGAATGAATGAAATATTACAATATCGTTACAAACATTCGCTTCCATTTCGTTCCGGAGCAATATAAATTGAGCCTTAGACTGTTTACTGGTTTAATTTTCTTTTTATAATATATAAAGAAGCCAGGGGCTCATTCTCTTCTGTCATAAAATCTACAAAAAATTTATTGGGATATTTCTGTACAGTCGTTTAAAGACCATCAGCTCGTTTTTCGGTTAGTGTAAGGAACTTAGTCCTAAAATGAATACTTATGTTATTTTCACCTATCCAAATTAGCATGAAATTTGGCATAGTATGGAAATTCGGTGACATTATTTTAATAGTTACAGCAGAGTTCCATGTAAAAGATTTCATGCAGGAAGGTACTGTTTCTGCTGCCAAGCAGTAATATGAGAATCACTGCGTTTCGATTTTGAAGAGTTCTGGTGAAATTACAGGCACATGGGACTTTTCAACATCTTATTACGTTTCAGGGCGACAGGCGCAGTGGCAGTTTTCTTTATATTTTTTGCAATTTAAAGCTCTGAGTAACACTGCAACTGATACGGACAGACATGCCGCTTACCACCAGGAACACAGTTTGTTCGTCTCATAAATATAGCTTGTACCATTCCTTTCCGGTACTTCTGGCGCATCCTCCGCAAAAATCGGCGAATACCTTACGCCGATATGGGCGAGTCCTTTCACCACGATGGCAAGCATTATAGTGTATGCCATGGTACGATAAGAAGAAAAACTATGCGGCGAGATGTTGGCAACTGGCTCGTTGACAGCGACAAATAATTTAAATCTTGGTCAGTCGTTGTTGCAGGCCGCCAGAGCGTTGTGTTTTTTTTATCGATTCATGTAATTTCCATTCCAATATATTATACTTAATACGTTTTTCATTTATTTTTTTATACGTGAGGCGCACTATAAGTTTCCGGAATGAATAAGAAAAAAATACTATAAATGGTCAGAAATGAATTTATTGTTTCTCAAAATATACTCCGTTAGCGGTAATGCACTTATCAATACGAATGAACTAATTTTGAATACATTTATGCCACTCCTCGGTGACAATCTCTGAAACATATTTTTCATACTCTTCGACAGCCTCTTTAGGTGATGAAAATCGTTGACCGCTTAACTGATTCCTAATTTTTGGAAAAAGTCACAAGGTGCCAGGTCGGGACTGTACGCGGGATGGCTCATAAGGACAACGTTGTTCACCTTCAAAAATTCATTTGTTTGTCTAGCCGGGTGAAAACTGGCATTATCTTGGTGCAAGATGATACGACGTTTACGGTTAGTTTTACAGAGTTTGTCAATAACTTTCGGCAAACCAATTATTCACGGTACAACGATTGTCCAAAGCAACAGTAGCCACGTGTCCAGTTTTATTAAAAAAAAGAAGCAATCATCCGCTTAGAAGCACTTTGCACGTGCGCCACTTTGGTTGGTTTCGGTTTATCTCGAAAGACCCATACGCCCAATTGCCGCTTTTTTTTGGGATCGTAACTATAAATCCATGTTTCATCACCTGTTACTATCCCACACCAAATTTGACGCCCCTTCTTTGAATCTGGTAAGCATGGCAGTGTACCAAGTGACGCGATCCGTTTTTTGAGCCTGAGTCAAATTGTGTGGGATCCACTGAGAGCACAGCTTTTCCACACCCAAATGTTTGTGTAGTATTGATTGTATTTGACTCATGCCTATGCCTAAAGATGCCCGAATCTCATGGTCACATGTCACATGCCTGTCTGTTGTGATTATACTGAGATTCACACGACGATTTGAATTCTGCAAACCAGCTATAAATAGTCGTCTTGCATGGTGCTTCATCGCCAAAAGCAGTTTGAAGCCAAGTTAAGCTCCGCTGAGCTGTTAAATTACACTTAAAGTCGTGAAAATCATACTACGAAAATTTTCGCGAGTTAAATCCATGGTGATGTAGACAACCAAATTCTAAAATGACGCCACAATGTAGAAACAAATGACAGTCAGATGAAATAAACTGTATTCTCCAGCCAAAGAATTCCATTTTCAAATGTTGTAGTTATTTTTTAAATTTTGTTTATGTAAGTGGCCAGTTCCGGAAACTTATAGTGCGCCCTATGAAATACTAAATGACGTGACGGACAAGAGGTGTGCCTGATGATAAGCGATACGCCTGTCCCTAACAATTACAATGCCACTCGGAGCTTTAAATCAGGTAGGTAGTTCTGAGGGGCACTGCCATTGCGGCCAAGTCTCATTTGCCTGTAATTTCACCAAAACCCTTACCCTTCGAAACCAGAATGCAGTAATGTTCACATTACAGCTTAGCGACAGAAATAGGTAAGGTGGCAGTACTTCCCTGGATGAACTCTTTCACGAGGTGCTCTACTGCTGCTAATACCTGATACTATAATTGTTCATTCGCTCGTTAACATTGGTACCTTGATCAGATGGCGTCTAGATGTTCCAACCAGGACAATCTGCAGACTTTCCAACTACTCATCTACTTACAGTACAACTATAGTGTTTGGGCTCATTAATTGACCAGATTGACCTCGACGAGTTGTTAGCTTACAGATGGTGATTTTATTGATTTTTTAGGGTAGATTGCACCAGGGATTATTTAATTTTAAGTTTTATTATATTCTGTTATTAGAATTACCTTGTAACTCATTTAATTATTAACTTCCTTGGATGTCCTGCCCAAACTAATGGTAAGTTTCTAATGTTTGTCCTCTAATTTCTCTTGTGACGTAATAGGGTTACCAACTTTCAGTTTATTTTTCTTCAATAAATATTATACTCATTATTGCAACTGCAAACGGTACAGCAGGCGATTGTACGAAGTTTAATGATTAAAATTTAAATGAACGTGTAACTAAAGGATCATCATTATCATCATCTCAACCAGTTAACACCCACTGCTTGGTATAGGCCTCCTCTTTTATTCGCCAGCTCAATCAGTCCCGTGCAAGTCTCATCCACAGTCTTCCGGCCACTTTGACGATATCGTCAAAGTGGCCGAAAGGTCTGCCTCGAGGACGTCTCGCTTCTATTGGGTACCACTCAGTGACCACCTTGGTCCATCGGTCGTCTTCCCGCCTAGCAATGTGTGCTGCCAATCTCCCTTTTTTAGTTCACGTTCTACATACCGACATCTACAACTTTTGTGCGCTGTCGTATCTCTACGTCTGGTATACCGTCGACAAGGGAAATGCCGAGCATGACGCGCTCCATAGCCCTTTGAGCTTCTCTAATTTTGTGCATGTTTTCCTCTGTGAGCGACCATGGCTCAGCGCCGTGAGTGAGTATGGACAGGATGCATTGGTTACAAACTTTAGTTTTCAGGCTTTAAGGTATTTTCGACTTAAATATGTCTTCCAGTTAAAAACTGGAGAACTAAAGATTTCCTGATAGAAAAGTAGCTATTGCTTTCGAGCAAACTTTAAATCGAGGCTTTTCTCGCTACTTTTACTTTTAACAACAGGGCAAAATAACTTTGTTTCAAAAGCAATGGTAGAACGTTTACTTTTAAACTGAGAGGTCAACGGTTCGAATCTCGTTGGAATCATCTCGTTGGAGTCGTGACGTATATATGTGAAGGTTTAGTAGCAATACTTCTCGTAAGTTGAGAAGGAAATCTGCAAACCAACAAGTTGAAGAAAATTCATAAACCTTGAGAAACCTGTGAAATCTGCAACCCGTATTGTGGCTTAAATCTTAGAGGACACTGGTGCAGTAGGATTTCATATTTCTGAATAAGGACTATTTTAGCCAGAACTCGCTCACGTAAACCGTGTCTCATTTGGAGTTAAATAGGTAGATATCTTTGAGTTGTTTTTGCAATAATCTAGCGACGTTTTTATTGACGTGTAAAGAATCAAATTTTACGTTCAACAGTGGTATAATCTTGAATTTCACACATTTTGAGTTATAACACTATTGTAATAGCAGTGCGATATAACTCTTAAAATGTGTATAGAAGCAGTAATTTGACGTAGCAATTTGATGAGTGACTAAGTGTCGTATTCCAGAACTCTACTCAATGCTCAAGTCAGGACTTGAGTATTACAGTGAGCACTGAAAATCATACTCAAGGCCTTGCCATTAGGGTCGTATTTCCAGTGCTTGAAATCATACTCAAGTCTGCTCAAGTCCTGACTTCAGCATAGAGTAGAGTTCTGGAATGCGACCCTAAGACTTTTTGGGCTTTATATTGCAGGTATTTTCAAACCAATTACCAAAAACCTTGTAAGTGCTCTGTCTACACGGAGTCTTGCTGTCGCCAATACGTTCTCTAGGGATGATTCTTTAAAACTAACTGATTGTTCACATTAATATGTACAGAAACAATGGTATACGTGGCAACCCTAAAATGTAGAGACAGGCAACAGAGACAAATTTTGTCTCGCCTCGCTGCGGCTACAAGGACTGAGTGCCTTTCTATTTAAGAGCCGATCGATAGTCGTAAATATTTCCTCGTCATCGGTAACAAAATTTTGTTTCCACATTGTAGCCTGTGTACAGGCTGCCTTGATATAATCTTTTTTGAAATAGACACTAGGTTCTTATAAATGAAGACATTCTTTTTTAGATTTAGGCACCTAACAGCATCCCTTATAACATTAAAATTTTTTGTTATGCCTTTGGTCTAAGGTGCTGGGCTTAGTATTACTTTGTTTGGGTTTTTTAGGTTTTTAGCAGTCATGTTGTCATGTTTTTCGCCAATATACATTTATATTGATTTATCCTTACATTATACGTGTATATTCAATACCAAGTTCGAGTATATTTTGGCAGAGTAGAGGCAATACTTTTAGTGTTTTGATAGGGCGTCTATTATGAGCAATAAAAACTTTCCTAAATTCTAACACAAGCTGTCACAATTTTGTAAATATAAGCAATCACAAAATAATGATTTTATGTTCCGTACTTTCAAATACATCGTCAGCGTATAATAAAAATAGCAAAGGACCAAGTACATTACCTTGGGGAACTCCACAATAAATACACTTACAATCGAATTTACTGACTTCGGTACAGTTCTGTGAGTTCAGTTATTTCTACAAATTGTGACCTGTCTCTTTGATATGTTTCTAGCAAGCTCGGTGCAGGCCCCCGTATTCCTTTGTGCTCTTTATCCATCGTAGGCACATCATATGAAATTAAATTAAATGCTCATGACGCGTCCAAACATATCTATCGTGAAAGCTTTCTATTTATATTTAGACTCAGCCGTGGAACCAAGTAGAGCCCAAAAAGATGGTTTGTTTCAAAGAATATATATACACAATTTTACATCCAGAAAAAAAATATTTTCGATTCCAATGTGTAACAATCGCGAAACCTAAGAAATCGATAAATATAATACATTTTTAATATTGAGAAGCAGATTATTGTATAGGAGATATAATATAGTCTATAGTATTATGTCTGTAAGGAAAGATTACCTAAGTTCTGTATAAATTCCAAAACTATTGAATATAAAAATAAACTCTTGGTTGTATAAAAATTCAGTGGGGAAATTTTTATTTTGTGAAATAAATCAAGATTGTTGTTAGGTCCTAACATAACCCGACTTACGCTCTTGATGCCATCCTAGATGTCGATGAAGGAGAACGTCAGGTGATACGTACTTAATACCCAATGCATCTGATGTTAAGAAAGTACAAAACCAAGCAATAATTAATTATCTCGAGTATACATGAACGTGTATCTACGATTTAGAAGATCTTTAACGAAGTTGAAATGGAACTCTGTAAGATACATTGTGTGGCGTGGTGATCACAGATGGAGCAAGGTAACAATTGGATGATGGCCAAAAGGTGGCTATATAAACACCTGACGTCCTGCAGTGGGGTAGATGACATTGTCAATTGCAGGCCATAGATGGTAAGTGAGACTAACGAAGGATCGTGATGGATAGTACCAACTACAGGAGGTCTATACCCAACCGCGGGTGACGTCGAACTGTGAATGATAATGATGCATTTCTCTCTCGTATTCAAATACGATACGAGACAAAAAAGACACGATGTACTTACACATAACACTAGAATGAACGAGTAAGAAATAAAACTAGCAAAAATTATAAAATAACGCGAAAACGTAATTTCTATCATGATAATAAAAACATTCAAAAATTTAGTCTTTTTGTAAATTACAATACTTGTTTAATCATAAACTAATTCACGGACTCTAATGGATATTCATTTTGTTATATGATAAATGGCTACCTATAGACAATAATTTGTGTTTTCTTAGAGAGTAATAATTTGATTTTGGCTTAAGAATGAAGGAAAGTATAGTGATGAAACTTGCGTGTCGAAGAAATTTCAGAGTGGTGAACTAAAGCATAAACCTTCTCTTTGGAAGAGACCCCTGAGTACTGCCGAGTATTTGTTTTTCACCTTTTTAAGTGCCGACGATACACGTTTGTTTAAAAATACCTGTTCAGTCTAGCCTTGAATAGGTAATGGTAGCACAAACTAAGTTAAGAGAATTCAAAGCGAACTTTGTCGGGTAGATAAAGCTTCTGGATACTGTAATGAAAGTAAAAACTTAATTCTCCATTGAATTTGAGTGGGACGAAAATAAAATGAGACAGGTTATATAAATGAGCTTTGATATTTATTAGAAATGATTTTATTAGCTATGTAGGTATCAATAAACTTAAAACTGAATAATGTAATTCAAATTACATGATCGGTTAATTAACTATCATTATGGATAATATGAAAGTAACGATGGCCATAATTTCAGAAGAAATTATAGACAGAAAGTGAAATTGTCGAGCAAAATTTCCAAGGACACCAAGTTAATTTTCATAGAATTATACGCCGTTATTCTTGGCGTTTACTTTTCAACGACGGAAACTAACACAAATGGTAAAATGTAAGTAGGTATCAACTAGGCTCCCCAAGGAATGCCACGTACAAAGATCCAAATAGGAAAAGTCCAAAGTAATTCTTCGGGTTTTTTGACGTCAAAGCTTTCACTGCCGGGGTTACAAAAAATCTACCACACCTTAAATAATTTTGCAGTGACTTGAACGTCTGTAAGTTGGAAGGTGGTATAAGTCAAAAGCTAGAGCCCTATGTGTATACTGACAAGTGTATACTACATACGGTGACACATTAGTATCTGTTAAAGTTTGGACGAGGACTGCAATGAGACAGGTTATATAAATGAGCTTTTATATTTAATTTATAGTACCTACCTGTACATATCATTTAATTTTTCTTTTTATGGGAAAATAGGTTTTATAGCAAAAATAAAACGCGCTCTAGAAGGCACAAACAACAAAATAACACCATCTATGGTACTTACATAGCATGGACCACGACAATAATATCTATTAATTACTAGACCAATGTGAATATGATATGGCTCGCCGTACTGTAGTAGTACAGATATGATCCTGCAGATGTCGCTACTAACGGTACTAAACCACGAGAGCGTCAGGCCATAGTCCACTACAAATGGGTGTTTGCTGACATTCGCATGACACAAAAAAAAATATTTTTGGCACACTTGGCCAGAATCTTACCCTACGATAGGCGACCATATGACCGCCAATAACACGCATTTGTCTAATAATGACTATCAACTTGTGGTCAATTTGAGGCTAATCTAATGTTTTAAAACATGAGATAGTATTGTTTGCTGATGATACTTCATTATTATGTAAAGTTAAAAGGCACCAATGTTTCTACGACGGTGTGAACAATACTATATCTAAAGTAGTTGATTGGTTTGCTGTTAATAACCTTTTTTTTTTCTGCTTCTTAATGAGAAAAAAAATTGTGTTTGATATACAAAATACCGGTTGATATACAAAATTTGCCATTCACAAGGTTTAAAACTATAGTGAAACAAAAACTTTTTACTAAAGGTTATTGTACAACTTCTGCGTACTTGGATGACAAAAATCCGTGGTAGTAACCCGTTTAGCTCATGGAGGTAGTCTCGATTTCTGATGTTTGAAAGCAAAACAAAAAATATATTGTAAAATGTTGAATGCGTACAAATGTTATTTACAAAGAGCAACCCCTAGACTTTCTTGCTCATTCTTCTCAGGGGAATCTGCCTTACGAGTGACCGGTAGAGTTTAACCAATGTGACGATTTCAAGTGTAATAATGCTTACTTATGAAATAAAAATTACTTTCATTTTGATTTTGCTGTATGAATTAGGAAGGAGAAACAAAACTCTTCGTGTAAATGGGTAACAAATCTTCGATGTACAAAAGAAGTGTTCCAACCTTTCTAGTCAACATCAACATCAACATCATCAACCCTTTTATATGTCCCACCGCTGGGCACGGGTCTCCTTTCAGACGAGGGTTTAGGCCATAGTCCGCCACAATTCATCACAATTTTTATTCTAGTCTAACGAAGTACAAATTGAGCTATGAATTCTAAAGGTCTACCAATGGCCAATAAGAGTATTAAATAAAATGAGACCTTGGTGAAATTTAAAATATATCTTTTTTTTAGTATCTACTTCGCGTATACGTATCAGGCCGTAATTGGGTTGTATTAAATCACTGAAAAAAAGGACTTGGATAGTTTGTAGAGCCATGTATTTAGAATATTCTTGGTTTCACAAAGAAAAGTCAGTTGTCTTAAAAACTAATGAATAATCTCAGTACAGAATACTAAAAAACCGACCTCAAAAGTATGTGGAATAACATCTATTTGCCAAGTTTTGTTGAAATCGGTTACCGGAAAGTGCGCAAGCCCGGATTCATCCCCTAGTTCACCACTATACGGAACCTGACACTTGAGATAATAAAAATCGGTTTTCACTACTCAAAGTATATTGATAGAAAAAAACGCCTTGAATTGGAGAATGCAAAATCGACCATTAAAATAATTGCTCCTTATAATAAAATGTAGGCGCTATTTATGATGAATATTCATGCGTGAACAGTCACCCTTAGAGGTGGATGATTTTCTTCAAAATTAAATGGGACCACTATGAAGGTACCCTCTTTCCACTTTCCAAAATCGGTTCACAAATACCGGAGTTATCGCGTAACAAACATACAAAAAAAAAGAAAAAAAAACATGTTATCGCTCGAACCGAATTGAGAACCTCCTTCTTTTTTTGAAGTCGGTTAAAAAAACTAAAAAGAGGAATAAAAAATAAAAGTGATGTCGGTCCAAAACCAATAACGAATAGACCTTTTACTGGTCCCGAAATAATGACTTTTTTAAAAGAGGTTTGTTTGAAAAAACAAATATGTTTTTCCTTAAAAACGTTTTATTTCCATTATGTAACAAATACTAACACGTTATTCAAGTATCTTACCTAATTGACTTAGTCTAATTTAGTTGTTTTTACACCTGTATAATTTTGGGCATTTGCAATCTCTTCAACATCCACGATTCAAACTACCAGTCACATAATCAAAATAGGGACCCGATCTTATAGAAAATTGTTCAAAAATCTTAGTACCAATATTTATAAACGCTGCCAGTGATAACTTGAAACCAAAGTTTAGATGGAATGATTGGTAGAGGGTTAGGTCCCCGGGGGTCCACTCGCTTACCTGCCAAATCCCTGGTCGTTTCACCCGTGATGTTTGCCCTCCGAAACAGGGTTAACTGTTCCCTTTGATCTTCAAATAGACTCTGATGCGTGCATAAGTACGTTTAATACGTTTCCTTATAAAGTTTCTTGTAGTTTTTCGTATTGGATTAATATTGTTTTATTGACGAGCTCCCTAATTTGTGTGAATTATTTCGGAAAAATGTGGTTTCTGACGCAGCGGTAACAACATTTTGTAGTGCTACTGAAAATCTCTTTCCATCTCACACGGAAAAAAGGACAGGTACCTATTGAAAATGAAACCATTTTTCTGTATTTAAAATCGCTTGTTTTTTGTTCTTTCAAACGAAGGAACGTTTCGGCTCGTTATACTATTAAATTAAACCCGGAAAAAATAACTTCCTTTCCAAAGAAGGATAATGTTTACTTTGTTGACATTGTGTATTGTAATATGATATTTTATACGGTCGTTTTTCAAATTTTTCATTTCGTTTTTCAATTTTTATTCTATATCACCTATCCATAGAAAATTCTGGCAATATTTTGAGGCGCCATCTTTTGGCACAATTCGAAACTATGCAGTTGAGAGCTGTCATTCAAAAGTCGAACGTTGTGAAACGCGGGAAAGCTAAAATCATTGCATAAGCTAAAACCGGTTACACACCGTACCGAATTCGCAACGAGAAGCGAGCCCCAGTCCCAGTCTAACATAGAGCATGAAAATTTAATAGAGCTTAGTAAATATGTTTAGTAATAAAGTTTTCTTTGTTGAAATTTAAGTTTTTACTTTTTTGGTACACAAAATCAAATTTAAATAACCCCTGTTGTTGAATTTTACAAGTTCTAATTGAGCTTAAAGTTGCTCAAGTAAAGCATCAAACTTGAAAACAAATCTTTGACAGTCTGAACTGGATTAAAACTTAAAAGTTCTTCAAAATATCTGTGATTTGAAAATTTTGTAACAAGTATTGAGTACAAATTTGAAGAAGTTTTTGTTGTTTGTTTAATAACATCCACAAATCGACTGAATATCTGTTTACATAGGTGCTGTAGAGATAATATTTATATTATGTGTTAAACACTTGTTTTGGTATGTTCACCTGGTAAGTAGATTGTTCAACTAAGGAAATACAAAGTTTCATCATACAGCCTGACTTCAATCACTGCTCGGTATAGGCCTCCAAGTTTTTGTGCCACTCCCCACGGTCCCGCACCAATCTCATCCAGGTTCTCCCCGCAATTCTTACGTTGTCGTCGACCCATCTCACCGCAAGGACGCTTTGGAAGCCACTTAGTCATCGCCTCCTCCAATACTCCATCTGTATCCCCGTGTCAGGTGCCCTGCCTAACTCCACTTTAGTTTCCTGATGCGATTCCCCACGTCCTTTACCTTAATAACAAATAATAATAAATATTAGACAATATCACATACATTGCTCTGATCCCAAAGTAAGTAGCTAAAGCACTTGTGTTATGGAAATCGGGAACAACGACGGTACCATATAGAAAAGTAGTTTCTACACTGACCCGGTCAGTGTACAAAACCCAGAATGAAAACCAGTGTGCAAACTACTCGACCACAGAGGCCGTCAAGCTTTAGGTCAAACCTTTCTTTGACTTTTGCTTAAAATAAATTAGTTCTTTATTTAATATTAGACATAACTGGTTGATGACTTTACTATCTCAGTCACATGACCTGTAAAGGGCCCGAAACGTGGGTTTGTTTGAAAATATAAATATATGCGATTTAGATCCGGAAAAATAGTTTCGCTTCCTATGTGTAACAATCGCGAAAACTAGCGTGCTTTACACAGGCACTCTAACGCGCGTGATACGGCAATCGTTCACTGTTAAGCGCGCGTGTAAAGACGTTGAAAGGAGAAGAGAAATACCGCACGATTGTGCTCATCAGTCCAATACGCGCCAGTTTCATGCGGTCTATCCAGCGCTACAGCCCTATCACAGACGCTCTTTCCATTGTAACGAAAACGAATACGAACATTCGCGCGCGAAAGAACGTTAGCTTAACAAATTCTGATTGCGCGGGCAGGCTTTCCCGCACGCAATTCTGTACGCACCTTATCACGTGTGATAGAGTGACTGTGTTGTGGGCTATTATTTTCAATTAGTACATTGTTTTGGAAGTCTTTTTGACACACGATTATCGACCAACGGTTTACACTGTAAGCACTATTTTATTGTTAAATATAGCAAATTTGCCCAAAAAGATACCTAAAGTACAGGTACACAATTACGTAGTTTAGGCATCGCAATTACATTACACATTAGGTTCTCATGTTAAAATGTACAGCTTTAGTATGTAGAATGTATAATTTAGATTGCCTTCTTAATGCTTATTTTAATACTACAATAGCTTTATTTACATTTACGAATATAAGCGCTTTGAGAGCATTATACGAGGCCCTAGTAAAAAGTCATCTCGAATGCAACGCTGTAATTTGGTCGCCACACGAAGCCAAATACAAATTAATGATAGAACGCATCCAGAACAAGTTCGTAAGATACCTATATTTAAAACAGTATGGTGTGTACCCAGGTTATCCACTGTTATATCCTACCCTATTTGTACTCGGCATGTTAGGCTATTATAGACTGGAAGTAAGAAGAGAAGTAGCTCTCGCCATTTACTTATTAAAAGTACTGCGTGGTAAGATACACAACCCATGTGTTCTAAACACAGTTCAGCTGTGTGTACCTGACGGGTACGTAGGGCGACGCCGGTGGCCGCCGCTGATGTGGGTGCAGCGCGCGCGCACCAATCTGCTGCACAACGTGCCCCATATGCGGGCGCTGCGTGCCCTCAACGCGGTATCACACGACATTGATTTGTTCGATTGCTTATTATACCATATTGCTATCATAAATTATTATAAGTCATCAACTAAGGAAAATCTCGGCCCGTTCCATCGTTTTATAAAATAATTATAATTATAAAGTAAAACTCTTCCCCGGACGAACTCTTAAAACCATTTTGAGCATCGCTCCCAGGACCTTGTAAAAAGATAGCACGCGTTGTTCCAACTATACTATTATTGCAGTTAATGATCGTCGTGACTTTTGTCACGTCAAATGAAATACAATATCCTAGTACTCAAGCTTGTGGCGGCTCAAGGGGAGGTTTTAGGGAGTCGAAACAACAATTTTGAGTACTGTAGCATCTCAGTCTCTACATTTTGCGGTTTCAGCGGCAGGCCGTAATCGCAATCTACGCTTTGAAATTCAAATTACCATTGTATTTGATGCAATATTTTAATATACGTGACACCAGATGTATTTTTGTATTAGCACATTTAAAATCCAAATCATCTTTATTGCATTGGTAAGCAAATTACACTTGAAATCGTTATACTAATTAAACTCTATTCCTCATTCGTAAGGCAGAGTGCCCTGAGAAGGATAAGCAAGTAACTCTAGGGGTTGCTCGTTTAAATATACATTTGAATACATTTAACATTTACAATATTTATTTCAAACATTCTTAGATTGAGACTACCTGCAAGAGCGAAACGACTTGTTACCACGGATTCTTGTCATCCAAGTACGCAAAAGATTTAAACAATAAACCTTTAGTATAAAGTTTTTGTTTCACTATCGTTTTAAACCACGTAAATGGCAAATTTTAAATATTAACCGAAATCTTATTATACTTAGAAGCTTATACATTGCTCCTTAAATGAATTTGTGACTTTGAGAAGACGACCGTCAAGAATATGTGAATTAATATGTAATAATAACATCGATTGCTTCCTAGCGACAACAGCTTATCTAAAAAAATTCTAATTGATCAGGAAAATGGTTATAAGGAGTGAAGCGTGCACAGCGCGCAAAATCGTCGAATCTTGTACAGTTGATGCCCCAAGGTACCTAACCCCCTAGCCATCCATTTGGTTCAGTTTGGTTGTTTTTTAATTAAATGGAATTGCTGTTGACCACTACTCAACCCTGGAGCAAAGATAGGATCTACGATGGAACAAGCTCAACCAGAAGATACCTATTTAGTTGCACTTTAAAGATACTCGGGGTACATGTGGAAACCGTTGAGCCACCGAGGTCCTTAAAATTATTATTAAGATACGTCCTATCTCTTTTCCTAGCTATCAAAATCACCATTTTATGTTGGCGCGAGAAGGTAGGTAGGTTGATTTTTATAAAACCTTCAGATATTAGTTAATACTTATTTATATTAAGTAGCAGTAGAGTTCCTTGTGAAAGAGATCGTCCAAAGAAGTACCTATTTCTGCCGTAAAGCAGTAATATGAGCATTAGGTACTGCTTTCCGGTTTTGAAGGGTAACCGTGCTGGTGAAATTACAGGCACATGGAACTTATGTCTCAGGGTTACTAACGCAGTGACGGTGCCCCTCAGATATTTGATATTTAAAGCTCTGAGTGGCACTGCAACTGTTATGGATAGGCGTGTCACTTCCTACCAGACGCACGACTTATTCATCCCGTCGCTTGCTGCTGCTGATCCGATACGGGTTAGGAACATTGTTTTCACTACCAAAAGGTCACTACCCTCTCGACCCGTGTACTAAAAAAAACGACCTCAAAAGTACGTGGAATTACTTATAATTACCAAGTTTTGTTGAAATCGGTCACCGAAAAGTGCGCAAACCTGGATTCATTGCCTAGTTCGCCACTATACGGGACTTCAAACAGGAGATAATGAAAATCGGTTCTCGCTGCTCAAAGTATATTGAGAGAAAAACGCCTTGAATTGGAGAATAGCAAAATCAACCATTAAGGGAAAGGTGTACCAGATGATCCCCTTAAGGGAGAATGGTGGTAGATTAAAAGATATTCAGCTTAAAGCAGATGTAAAAGCGTTGAATGATAGAAAATTTATCTATTTACATGTTGTCTTACTAAAAACGTTTTATTTTTTGATCTTTCATTATTATATTTGAATATTTTTAAAACCCTACTAAAGGATCGTCTTAGACACCGGGGTGTCCAAGATGATCACCTTGCCTCTATTTAGAAAAATTTCTAGGTTTTGGTACAAACAAATGAAAACAACAAGTTTTTAGACTTAACAAAGTCCTCACTTATGTAGTCTAAGTATATGAAACAACGTTACGGAACTTCGAGAACAAATAATCCTAATTAATTTATATCTTACAGTTACCTAAGGGTGGGCGATATTGTTTTTTATGGCAAGTTGACATCCATCCTCGTCTCCATATCTTTAATGTATCTGATGAAAACAGTTTTTTTTCACCTAAATATTTCATTGAACTGACTTATTTTTACCTTTAGCCCTTCTTTTTAATGACATAACGCGTACCTACTGCTAACTATTTACTCGCCAATCTATGTGGCGTCCTACTTTTTACGCCTCTAGTTCTTTAGATCATAGTCTTCCGACCACCCACCACGAATGGTTTTTCTTTTACAATTACGCGGCCTGGTCTAAAACAAGAAAAAGCATTTATATTTGTTATTAGTCGAGATCGATTATGTAAACGAAATCCAGTCTTCTACTATATTATTCGTATCGCAATCTATTTAATTAAGAGGTTTCAGTACTCAGAAAAACATACACATTAAAAATAGTCCGTTAACAATATATACAGTACAAGATGATCCCCACGCATTATCTCGTATACCAAAACCATAATCATCTTGCCCCAATTTACTTATTTTTATTTTTTGTTCGGCAAAATAACCTGTATGCTGTCTACTGTTACCACTCTACTATACTCTACTGTGTCAATAGAGCATTATACAAAGCCACCAACACAAAAATCTTAACAATTGATTACTTAGAATGGAAGTTGCCTAACCTTTTAATCAACTTTACCTGAGATCAAACGGGCACAATTTTTGTTCTTTTCCACTAACTTAACTCGTCACTCACATCGCCATTACGAATTGACTGATGAGAGGGCGCATTGAGGCCTACATTTTACTGAAGAAAATATCTAGATGACGTTACTAGTTTCGCTACAATTGAAAAGATCATCTTACCTCCAAGGATCATCTCGTACACCTTTCCCCTAAAATAATTGCTGCTTATAATAAAATTTAGGCATGTAAAGGAAGGTGGTTCTCTCTTCCGTGGGATAAGGTTAGATCCAGGCAAGCGAAAACTCCAAATTATTGTTTGTTCAGAAGATTTTTACTTTCACCTTGTATGTCGCCAATACAATTTCACCCTATATGCGGAAGGTCCGGGCAGTTGTTCCCAGAAGGGACTCGACTCCTGGAAACCGTTCCGCGAGATGAGGTTTTTTTACCCTATAGGAGCATACGAAATTTCAGCAGATCCGGGTAGCAGTTCCTAAAAAGGGACTCAAGTCCTGGTTACCTTACTGAGCTCTCTGTATTCTCAGATCGTCCCATTAACAAAATTGTATTCGAGTAGTCACCATTGGAGGGAAAATCTTAACACCGCGATTCAGAAATAACGCCAAATGGGTCAATGCCATCTAGCGGATTCTTAGAGAACTAAAACTGAACAATCTGGTTTAAGGCCGTCTATTACATAAAGTAGGTTTGTTACAGTCTCCCCTTCGGGTCCCGAAGACGACTCGGCGAGAGGGACTGAACTCTTCTAGATTTTCTTGGGTCGTCTTCCTCCTCTCGTGGGTTTAGGATGTACAGTCTTTTCGAGGGACTGCTTCCTTGGGTTTCTCGTAGGTACTTCAACTATCACTTCGCATATCTTCCACCTCGCTTGTCAACTTGCATATTCTATGGGATGTTCTTTCTCCTTTTCCCCCTAGACGTTAACAGCCCCTATAGCATGGCTGCTGGCGTCGGATAGATTGACCGACATGTTTGGTTTCTTCAACTTCTTTGACGGAGCTGTGGTAGTCACTCGGCCGGATTTGGTAACGTATCTCGGTCTTGAAGGCCCCACGTTGGGCGCCAGTTCGTAAAGGAAGGTGGTTCTCTCTTCCGTTGGATGAGGTTACCAAAACAATTATTTTACATCAACAAATAAAATATACAAAGATACCAAGTGATTGAATATTAGGCAAACACCAAAGATCAAAGTTAAGACCAAGACTTCACAAAGAACTTAAAATACGCCCTGCACGTACTAATTACGGAAAAAAATTTTTGTTAAATGAAGGTGTGACTATTTATAACAAATTACCAAAAGACATAAGAGAATCAAAAACAATAACGACGTTCAAGCGATTGCTTAAAACACACTTATTGAAAACTTCCTAAATAAAATAATATGAATAATAATAAAAATTTAACACTACTTGAATAACACAAAATAAAATTAACACAATGAACAAAACAAAAAGAATATATATACATTATAAATAATAAAATTATAAACAAAATACAATAATAATATAAAGTACCAAATGTTTCGTCCTAATTAAACTACTTGCATGTCGCTTCTAGTTTTGGCCGTTCTATATATCTTTGTTAATTGTGTATAGTAATATTCACGTTAGTGATCAACCAACTAACTCATGTTTAAATAAGCAATTACCCACTTAATGTAGAGTAATTTTTATACCCAATCTAATGGTTCAATGCCATCTAGCGGATTCTTAGAGAACTAAAAGTGAACAAAGTAGGTTTGTTACAAGCGCTCTTTATAATCTCAGTACAGAATACTAAAAAAACCGACCTCAAAAGTACGTGGAATTACGTCTATTTGCTAAGTTTTATTGAAATATAGTTCGCCACTATACAGGACTTGACACTGGAGACAATAAAAATAGGTTCTCACTACGAAACTACTTAAAGTATATCGAGAGAGAAACGCCTTGAACTGAGGAAATAGCAAAATCAAGCATTAAAGTAATTGCTCCTAAATTAAAGTTAGGCGCTATTTATAAAAATGAATCTTCATGCGTGAACAGCCACCCTTCGAGGTGGATGATTTTCTTCCAAATGAAATGGTACCACTATGGAAGTACCCCCTTTCCAACAAAAAAAGAATCATGAAATTCGCTTCACAAATTATATTATAGGATTAGCAACTTTATTTTCACTCTAGAACTTATTGTGATTTCAAAGTAATTAATGTAATAATATTCTCTGAACCCTGAACCATATTATACAAGCAAATTATGTTATGTACAATACAGACGTATTAAGTACTTACGTAACGCTGATAGTAATAGAGGCCAAACATAGGCCTAATGAAGCCTTCATTAAAGTGGTTAGGTTTCCCACCTGGACAGAGGATGCCAAACTTAACGAAGCTATATAACGGTGTCTACTTCTAATTCAGGTTTCCCGTAACAAATGGGATCCTTTGTCTTGCCAAGGGTGTCGTAGACACATCAATAGGTATATTAGAGGGAGCGTTTACTATGATCGCCTACCGGTTTGGCAAGAGTGGCAATTATGGCACATCCATCTTTTTTGAGGAGGAACGTCGCATTATAAAAATAGGCCGATGTGGACGAGATTGCTATCAGTAAGGTCGGCGTCACTTTGAGTTCTTTTTATATTTTTTTATGACATCAAGTGACACGACTATCCGTAACAGTTGCCGTGCCACTCAGAGCTTTAATCGCAAAGATCTGAGAGTTACTATCACTGCCCCCGTCTCTCTGTGAAATTAAGTCTGTGGTATTACCAGCATCTATTCAAAACCGGAACGCGGTAAATGCTAACATTAGTGCTTGGCGGCAGAAACAGGCGAGAAGGTGGCCGTGCTACGATCCTCGCTAAACCGCGGAACTGTAGATTGGTAACTAATTTACTAACGCTACATTGCTATCTAAAGCCAGTAGATACTTTAGTTGATCTATTTCATACTCCAGTGGAAACTAGTTGCTCTGTATGGATTGTAAAATTATTTTTATTCTGCATGACTTTTAGAGGTAACCTCGTTACCAACTGGCTTACGTATTTCGTCTTTGCAAAACTTTGACAAACTCTGACTTCAGGCTTTGCACAATAATCTCTTTACTCGTCCTGAGGGACCGTAGATAATTCCGTTAAATGTTAAGTAATAATGGAATCACTCCGGCTAGAATTTTATAAAATCTAATTTGACTTCGTAGAACTTAGTGATTGTACAAAATTGAAAATAAATTGTACGGTGAAATTATAAAATTTTTAGGGTATAATAATTATTCCACGTGGAAACCGTATAATTATGACTCCAATTAATTACATTTTTGATTGCACAAGATATGCCGACGGCGGTGAGGGAACGACTGGTAACAATACTAGACCTGAAAATGATTACAATGCTAAATGTGTTATACCTACGAGTTCAATATTAAAGTATGTTCTTCTTAAATAAACAAGAACGTATAAAAGATGTCACAAAGATCTTGAATTACATTCCAAGCTCCCCTTTTGAGTTCTCCAGGAGTTTGTACTAGAGAAAACCTGTATCGCGGATGCCATATACACATAGATAACCACAAATTATACCCAAACTTACGAAAGAAATAAATGAAGGCCATACAAAAATTTCTCCCGGCTCAGGTATCGAACCCGGGACCTCTATAGCAGCGTGGTAACCGTTCGACCACGGAGGCAGTTAAACAAAATTACATAACATATTTAATTAATTTCAGTTATTATAAAGAGCTAAACACGAATCGCCACCCCATGGATTTTTGTTATGTACGTTGAATCTATGGGATGGAGCCTTTATAATACCTACGCATAAAGTTTTTATTTCACTATAGTTTAATTTCTCATTCTGTCACTATTAATATGGGCCAGAGTTACTAATTCAGTGACATTAATTGTTTTTATACATATTCCCTCTCGATTTCAATACCAAAAATATATTACTTACAGGCAGTTTAATGAAATGTAAACTAAGTAATAGTACCTAAAGCAAAATTAATAAGTATTCGATTTTCGTGCGAGACATTAATTAAAATTTTACAATATTTTGCACAAATAAGTAGATTATTATAAGTAATCTATATTGGAAAATGTATAAAGCGTAAAATATATTTGATTTTACTCCATATATGTATTAGGTGATCATCGTATTTACATAATACATAAATAAATACAACGTAACGTAACAACATCACCTAAAACAATAAATGTTTTCGTACAATAAGTATTTTATTATTAGTTTAAACAAATAAAGCTATTTTATACACGTGACAACAAAAAGAACGTATTTTTCAAAGCGTAAAGGCAGAGACAATTTTATACTCAACACTCCACCTCGCTTTGATATTACAAAACATTAACAATCAGTTATAGATTAACTTTTAACTAGTTACGAAAATTTGTAAATTTATCAATAGGTAAAGATTTTGTTAACATATCTGCTAAATTGTCATTGCTATTGACATAAGTATAACAGTTATGACATTACTTTTAATCAAATCTTTAATAAAATGATATCGAATATCAATATGTTTCGATTTCTTACAATTTTCAAAACTTTTAGTAATACAAATGGCTTCAACATTGTCCATCGTAATATTAGGAATCACATTACATCCAAAATCCATAGATAGACCTTTTATATATTGTAACTCACTGGCAGTAGTGGCGGCCGCAATATACTCCGCCTCGGCGGTCGACAACGCTACACAATTTTGTTTACGTGAAAACCAAGATATCACCTTATAATTAAACAACACAACACATCCACTTACACTTTTCCTAGATAGTCTATCACCTGCCCAATCAGCGTCAGAGTAAGCTTCTAGACTGATAATATCCTTTTGATGTACATAATTGTTTGAACTTTCTAGAAGTAAATTCCCCTCCATTATCAAGTCGAAGTTATTTTGTATAGTTTCCAAATTGTGTCTTTATATATTTTATGAAATTTATTATTCTGTTCAGCTTCATTTTTACTTCTTAGTAATTTAACAACACCATAGTGGGAGTAATCATCTATTAATACCTGAAAATATCTCTCCCCATTCACACTTGTAGGAGTAATTGGCCCCCAAATGTCCGAGTGTATCAAATCTCCGATCTGTCGACTTTCTCTTTTTCTAAATTTTTGTGTAATAAAGGACCTTCTAGTCGATTTACCTTCAATGCACCTTTCACGTCTTTCGTTTGAAGTAGGTAGTCTCAATATTCGGAGACCTTTCTTATTCAAATGTCCTAAACGTCTGTGCCAAAGCATCTTATCATTTGTCGCAGAATATGCACTCTTTTTGTGAAATAAATTCAATGACATATAGGTTATCAAATCGTTGCCTTCTATTTAAATATTTTCAACCTTTCATAATTTTTACATTTTTCATCTCGTTTACAGACAATAAGTTGTGACTTAATTTGTCCACAATAATCGCTTCGATATCCATTTCATGTCCGTTTGACATTCCTTATAATAAACCTTTCTTGTTTGCAGATAAAACTTCACCATTACCTATGTGAATTTTAATTGTATGAGGGAGAACTGTCAAATTTGTCATCTCGCTTTCAAATTTAGAATTAACCATTTTGTAAGTAGGACCAGAATCCAATACAAAATAATGTTTATAATCAGTACGAGCCTGAATTGGACTCAAAGCTATAAAACATTTAGTTTTAGCTGAGTGATCTGGCTGACCATGTCCTTGTTGGAAATGATTTCCTCTTCGGCCACAATAACCTCTTATACGCCTATTGTAGCGATTATTTGTTCTATAGTTATTGTAACTGTAATTGTTTGAATACGAGTTAGCTTTAAAAGACATTTCTGTACTCGTTTTATTTTTAATTTTTAGTTCCCCATCCAACAATCTTGCTTTGTCAAATTCGCTGTAAACACATATTTATATTCTTCATTTAGAGATAGCAATAAATGGCATATTTTATCTTCTTCGGATATTTTTGAGTCTAAACTCTCGAGTTCTCGTATTATCTGGTCAAAGACTTGAAAATGGCTTTCCAGTTTTTGGTTGTTTAACAGATTTAATACTAACAATTTTCTTCTCACAGTAAGTTTGGTAAAAACACTTTTCCTCTGGAAGATACTATCCAATTTTTCGAAAATTTCTCTAGCTGTCAGGGCGTCTTGTACATGATGCAAATGTTTGTCAGTAACACACTGTATGATCGTGGATATTGCAATTGCTTTGCATTTTACCAAATCAGTATCTGCTTTAATTTCTGCATGATTTTTATCTAAAACGTGCAGAGCTTGCTTTTCTTCCAAAATTTTTTTTAATTATAGACACACGCTTGGCCACAATCTCACCTGATGTTAAGCGACGATGTGACCGACGATGACCACGCGTTTGCCTAAAAAATGCCTATTCACTCAAGCCTTGAATAGCCCCAATTTGTACTTTTCGGGAAATACAGATGCCGTAGAGCATTCCATTCCTTTGCCGTTCCACATCAGAAAGGAGGAAGCAAAGCACTTAGTGCGAATAGGTGGAATATCAACGACGTAAGAATGGGGTGCTCCTGACCTTCTAGTCGACCGAAGGAGGAACGGTGAGGGCGGAACCAAATTGAAAAGTTCCTGCGCACATTCCCCGAAATGTATCCGATAGAAAACCGTACAAGCAGGCTACTTTTCTGCGATGGTCGAGATTTTGAAGCTTCGACTCCACAAGAGATTGTTAATAAGTCTCTTTGCTACATACATATGGCGCGCACTCGAAATTTCCATGCTACATAATTATCACCACGTAACTGTGGGAGATGACTCATCTGAGCACTCATTTTCTGCCCAAAATCATTGTTGGGTGCTCTCCTATAAATTAAATAAATCTTTTCGTACAATAAGTATTTTTATTAATAAGTTTAAACAAATAATGCCATTTTATCCACGTGACAACAAAAAGAAGAACGTATTTTTCAAAGCGTAAAGGCAGAGACAATTTTATACTCAACACTAAGTTGCTCTGAGCCCAAATAAGTAACGATGAGTCTGGGAGCACTTATGAATCTGCGATCAAAATTCAGGTTCCGCCATTTTCCAATATGGCTGCCATTTACTATCGCTCGCGTCCACTTAGTTCCGAGGACTACATCTCGGCATGTATTAGATATAGGCGGAGTGTGTTTGAAGAAAAGTTAGTTTTGTTTTCTACATTGTCCCGGCCGGGGATCGAAGCCAGGACCTCAGAGATGGAGACACCATGAAAACCGGTGTGCCAACCACTCGACCTCTGAGGTCATGAAAAGTATCCAATATACATACATTATAATATAAATCACCAAATCATTACCTACTTGGTGTTCGAGTACTCTGACAGCATTTCAGAAATTGGATCATTCATTATACAGAGGCGTCCAGGTGAACATAGTGAACCACGGGAAGAAATAATTACCTGCGATCCACCCAGGTGAACCAGAAAGGTGGTCCATGGGCAAGAAGCGTTGTCAATCGTACAGACAAAATAATTTATGTTTTCTTCAAATTCAAGGCAGTTTATCTCAAAGAAAATTAAACATACGAATAAGAAATTAAATGACATAATATTATGAGTAATATATATTTTAGATCGAGCTATTAATTTGCAGTTCCAAATACATAATATATTCGACCTTTAGAAACAAAGTGAACTAACACAAAATTTCGACTTTTTGGGAATTTACGCAAAACAATATTTGAAGTTGCTACATTACTCCTGAAGTACTAAAGGCAAAAGATCTTGTTAGTCCTAGAAAATAATGATGAAATATTCAGCTTGTAATATATTATAATTTAATATAAGTTACAAAACCTAGTCGATATGAGGTCACTTTTTTACTGGTCTTTTTTGTTGCCATTCGACTTAGAAAGAATTAATTATCTTTCATTCTGTTATTCATTCATTATGTCAACAGCTAAGCAAGATGTTGTGACCTTATCAAGATTAAACCGTTTTAATTGTAAAAGAGAGACCTCCAAGTTATAAAGTGAGTCACATTTGTAAAAATGTAAAACGTCTCAATAAATAATTACTTGACTGCCTTCGAATGCTTTTCGCGTTAATGAAGGAGAACAAGTCGGACTTACGACTTGTTCGTGCCGTCACACAATTATGAAAAAAATTGTTAATCGTCACTTTTTCACCAACGGTGGTGGAGTGCTGTTTTCGCAGATACAGATTCCATACTAATGTAGCGATTACATACCGACACGCGCGAGAGGAATTTCTAACATATTAGAGATCAATATAAAGTCTTTTCTTATTCGAACCTTAATGAATCAGTTTCAAATTGACACCTTTATAAAAATGATTTTAAAGTTGTTTTATGCTATAAATTCATTTCCTTAATCTTTTTAATTAGGTCACTTTAATTCTAAAGGTACATAAAAATAAATAGTAGGTACTTAAGGCTCATGAAATTGCCATTTCCTAACTAATATCTCCCTTGCAACAAATAAAAACTTTAACTTTATGGGAAATAAAAAGCCAAAGTCAAACATTGACTTACAAATAAATGGACGACGGGTCTAATACAAAAACCACGAAAAAATGTCCCAAGTCAACCTATTTAAACGTAGTGACATGTAAAGGAATATGAAAAAGCTAAAACGTTGAATTTAAATTGTAATGTCATCGCAGTACTGTCTAATTTTGCTTGCTTCGCTGTCAGCCGAACAAATGAAGACTAAAGCGTGAATATATATAAGTTCGGACACTTTTTAGCGCGGACCCGACGTCCATATAATTGTAAGTCAATGAAGTCAAAGAATCATTTATTCCGAAAATAAAATAAATTCTCACTTGAAAACGTCACATTTAAAAGCTACTGCTCGTTCACTACGCTGACTTCCCTAAGAACGAGCAAGAAACACTAGAGATTTTGAGATGAGACTCTTTTCAAATAAACTTAAATGTTATGGTATGCTACGCTTTGAATCAAATTTGTGTGGAATCTAGAGACATGTCGTCTTTCCATACATCTTTATGTAACACGTAGTCTTCATTCAATTTTTCAATCAAAATATTATTGATGTAGTTTTTAACCTTAGGAAATGATAATCTTAATGTATGCTCCGGAATCTTATTGTAAAAACGTACACAGTTCTCCATACAAGAGTTGTTTACTTTGGTTAAATGAAATTGTGGTGCCATGAGTTTGCACTTAGCTCTAAGGTTATTGGTATCTCCTTAAAGGACATATATACAACTTTGTATGAAGGCCAAAAACTTGCTAATCAAGTACCTATAAATGCTGATGTTTATAAGTGTTCAGTATTAAATAGTCAATTTAACAAGTTACACAATTCCTTCTATGAGAAAAAATCTTGACAAGCTTTTTGTACACCTTAATATCCTAATTTATTAATGATATTGATTGCAAGTTAATTAATTGTACTCAAATAAATTATGCTATGATGGTCTTTCTGTATGATACTCTAAAATAACCTATAACACTTACTAATTTATTGTACTAACACACACAATAGCGTACAACTGTACCACAATTTCATGGCCCTTGACCTGTTGGGCTTATGGTCATTTCTAACCACAAGTATTCCTATAACTTAAAACATGTTCATTTGCATATACAAGTTGATTGGATGCTGTTGTACAGAACTTGCCTAGACAGGTTATTCATCACTACCTACTTTTTTATTATCTAATGAAAGACAGTAGCTATATTTAAAATTGAACTTGACACATTGCCAGCGCAATCATAAGTACGGGTAATGATGATCTTATGTCCCACAGCCAGCAAGGCATTTCTATAATACGCATATTGTGAAGATTCTTACTGTTTGGCTGTTTGAATTAGGTTCTAGTTTTTATTATTGACAAGTAGCTTTTACTCAGCTGAGTTTGTTTCAAGTTTAGTTAATTTTTAACACTGATTCCCTCGCTCATAGCCAGTTAAAAAATTACAAAACAAAAATATATTTGACCTCAGCGTCAAGTTGAAATCAAAAGGTAAAAATACAGGGTGGAAAAACTCAATGGGACATGAAGGGGAATAGTGAATTGCATTCACAGATTTTGAAATGGTTACCTAATCTGAAAATACAACCAACAAAACATTCATGATTTGTATGTCACCCATCACCCAGTATCATAAAAAGAGAAAAAAAAAACTCATTAACATTACCTAACCTAAGACTGTTTATTTTAAGAAGCAAAAGACACATTACTTTTTTTAAACTCCTCACGCCTCATGGACTTTTTATCGGCTATGTAAAAAATAAACATTTTCAAAGACGGGAGACTGTAGTAGTCGAAGGGTTGACATACAAAATGTTATTATGATCACGATTCCTGGCTTAAGAAAACTTAGAAAAATCTGTGCACGCGGTTATTCATATCAATAACCTCGGTATAGAGTACTAAAAAAACCAACTCAACAAAAGTCACTCATCCTCGAGTTTGCCACCTTAGAAGTACGCTCTATCCAACAAAAAAGAATCATCAAAATCGGAGTTATTGAGTAACATACATACAAAAAAAACATACAGTGGAATTGAGACCTCCTCCTTTTTTTTTGAAGTCCATTAGGAAAAGAATAATGTTTCCTTTAAGTAAAATTATATTACATATTTAAGGTAGCTCCCATTTATGTCCCATTGATTTTTTCCACCCTGTATATAAAATATTATGACTGTATTAGGTAAGGCTTTACAATTTCGGTCTACATTATTTCATGGATGGTTTACCAATAATAATCCTCTTTATTCTACCCTGCATTTCTCTAACTACCCCATGTTTCTCCACCAAATGTCTTCTCACTGTACTAGTCTTAGCATATGTAACATCGCACTCACTACACGCATAGACATAAACTCTTTCATGGACATTGTTTGAATGGGCTAACATCTCCTGTCTTCTGTGAAACTTTCTCGGACAATGAATACATTGTATCGTCTTTTCCATATGATAAACTGAATGTTTTTTCCAAACGAACCGTCTCCGGAATGTTAAACCGCATTTATCACATGCATATGGGCGTTCTCCTGTGTGATAGCGTTCGTGTTCTTTTATATCAAACTTTCTATATGCTTTGTAACCGCATTTATTGCATATATAATGTTGTCCAATATCGTGGCTTGAAGCTAAGTGATATTGCAGTTCAGCTAATGTAGCGTACCCTTTTGCGCAATGTTCGCACACAAAACGGAACCCTTTGTGGCGTTGCATGTGGCATCTATACGTACTTAAATTAGCAAGGATTTTATTACAAACCTCGCATTGTATATTCTTTTTCGGTTTTTGTATGTATTTGTATTTATTTGTGGTTTTCTTTTGTTGGATAATTTTTTGCCGCATGAGTCGTTTTTGTTTACGTTTTTGTGACGCATACATATGTTTTGTTTGGTGTATGGGGCTGAGGGTTTGCTCTAGGGTATCTAAGATTTGTTCATTGTCAGAATTAGCCACGTCTGTATCAGTTTTCAGTTCTTTAAGTAAAAATGTAGCATCAGGTAAATCATTGATTGTTTTCTCAATATTATTGAGCAATTCTTCTTCATCTTCATGATTGTTAGGACCTTCTCTATCACTGTTAATATCGGAGTTGTTGTTGTCTTCAAAATTATTTACAGTCGACGATAACTCCATTACAAAATTTTCTGTTTTAATGCTGTTCTTTACATTATGAGTCTTTCTCATTTTTCTCATCTTGTCACTTGATTTACACATTCTAGAAGCATTTGCGATACATTCTTCAGGAAAATATTGCTTGAAAAGTAAAAACTGAGACACTTTTTCTTTAATTTTATGGTCTGAGAGTTCACTTTCTCCGATCAAGTTTTTGAGTATTTTTTCACTATTCTCGCACTTTTTCTTAAACACTATCGCTTGTTTAAGCGAATATAAACAATTCTGACACATATTACTTGGCAAGCAGTCGTTTTCTAATCGTATATCAGCGAAAACCAACACCGCTTTGCCGTAGCAACTAAGTTGAAATCCAATCGAATTATTTGTTAAAGAAACCATATTTTGACCATTCCCATGACGTAAACATATGCGGCAAATAGTTTTGTAGTATTCGTCATAATCTTCCATTATAACAATTCATAAAATACTAAAATTAATCACGAAAATATTAATTCAGTCTCACGAAAACAGAAACAGACGATCTGTCAGATTCTTTGATGTTTTTCGTTCTATATTTTGGCCTGGGAACAAAGCACTTTATGCCAAGACAGCGAAAATAAACGCCGCTTTGCCGTAACAAGTATGTTAATTCAATGATCTTTGTTCGTTCCGTTTATGTAATGAATTTGTATGCTGTATTATTACTAGGTATTTATTTTGTATACGTCATTCAAATGACAGGAGAAAGCATTAACTTATATTACACCGTTCGATCTTATTCTGTTTATTATAAACATAATTTTCTACAAAAAAACTTATTTACCGACTAGAAACATTAAAACTGCGCTTGTAAACATTTTATAATACTTATTGCAAAGTAAAAACGCACAAATGCGGAACAGGAAAGTTAATTGCACTTGTGTACATATCAATTCCTGAGCGTTTTAATGATTTAGAAGTACAATTTTTTCAAAAAAGTATTTTCTAGCAGTTTACTGGTCCTAGAAAGAAACTATCAAAAGGCATGAGTGATATTTTTTGTTTATTTTGATCGCGCTATGGTTTTTTTTTGTTATATCCTCTGCATTTTAAAGTTTAACACTTGCAGCGTGGGAGCAGTTCGTCTGCACATGCGCGTTGATTTTCTAGTTGCGGTAACGCACTGGCAGTTGACCCCTAGCCCATAAAGTCGCGTTAAGTGGTACGCAATACAGTGTGTTGATGTGCATTCTCGCCATATTTAAGAAATTAATAATAAATAAATAAATGATATAAAAATATTAAAAAAATTATTCTGTTCATTATTCTGGCTAATTGTATCCAGTAAAGTTTTGCATAATTGTCTCAACTCATATGCACCACGCCAGGGCAGTGAACCCGCCACCCGCTTCACCAAGCGTTACGTAATCTTTCTCGATCGCTTATTTACCTATTTTTTTCATTATTATTATGTACGAGTACTCTTATAATTTACTATTTATTTACATTAATTAGAAAAGTTAACTGAAAAAAGATTTTTGTAACTTACATTTGGTACTTACCAACTTTAGGTTACACGAAAGTATTGCTAGAAGCTTAGAATAATAACGCATAGAAACCTAGTCCGCACACA
Organism: Hyposmocoma kahamanoa; assembly: GCF_003589595.1. Classification (NCBI taxonomy): domain Eukaryota; kingdom Metazoa; phylum Arthropoda; class Insecta; order Lepidoptera; family Cosmopterigidae; genus Hyposmocoma; species Hyposmocoma kahamanoa. The sequence continues at coordinate 1,163,729 of NW_020655294.1, forward strand.
CTAAGTGAGGCAAATTGAAGCGCTCCCAAAGGGCCTACACGAGCGGGCGGGCCTTCAGTGCTCAAGGTCAACTTGCAACGCAAACAGATCAAGAATTTTAGATACAAATGACGAAATCTGCGGTAAATGAGTGTAAAAATACGTCAGACAAACATAAAATAGATACTAACATCACATTCCACAAGGAAGTAACGCGTTTCAACTTGTATTTTTATATAAATATTCACTAAAACCGAAAATTAACCTATTACTAAAACTAGCCTACATGAATTTGGTTTTTGTTGACAGTTCGTTTGATATGAAACTATCATTCTATGCGTTATTATTCTAAGGCTAGAAGTACCTAGCTCCACAACTGGTGGCTGGCTCCGTACCGGAGCCACCAACATCTATGCAGAGATTCGCACATGAGTTTCGTTTCAACATTAGACATCACAACTTTACTTTGAAAGCAGAAATTTTGACACTCGTATCCTCTGCGTAAACTAAACGTTTCACATCATGAGTCATTTGCCTGTCAGGTATAAAAAAAAAAAAAAAAATGCCATAAGAATAGACACGCACTTGTACCACTAACTCTTTTTTTTTGCACTACTAACTCTTGTTTACATACAGACTGACGTGACAAAGTACAATAGTATGACCTATGCGGGATGTCAGCGTGACGTAGGCGCAGTACGGGAAGCCGACGGGAAGCAAGGCCGACTAATCTACCAATCGCATGCTCGATACGACGCTTCCCCGCCGTCGCTATCCGCACGCCACCACCAAATAAATCTAAAATGCGTTTCTTTTAGCGCAATTAAGGTATTGTTCAAAATGTTTGTAAGTGCCGTGCAAGTCAATGATCTTTGGATCAAATTTGTTTACCGCAATTAAATAAAAAATAGGAATTTACGTAATTTTTTTTCGATTTACTTTTTTTAGTGAATTGGGTTTGGTTTCGGATATAGAATGACCTCTGTAAATATGGTGAGAATGCAAATCCAAAACATAATCTAGGAGAAAGACTGAAAAGTTTTGCTTGAACTTTTTTTATTAATAGTTTTGGCTTGGATACAAGTCCTTTGAGCCATATCTTCGTTTAATTATCGGGATCCTCATTAAATATTTTCCATTGTGGTTTTACAACAGTTTTCATTGTCTCTTAAATAACTTACTACTCTTGTTTGGGCTATAAAAACAGTCTTTTAAGCGGCCGGAGTCAATATTCATGTTTTCACTTTCACTTAAATCACATTAATGTCACTTTGAACAAAAACTTTGTTTTCGTAATTGTTAGAATTTTCAGGATAAACTCTTTTGTACATTGGTTTAAAATAAGGAATGTAATTGTAACTTTCTTCATCGCTATTTCTTTTTTCATATTTTCTGCTTAATACATTTAAAATAAAATTAATCTTTGTAAAAACTGTACTTGTAACTTCAAAAGCCCGCCATTTTCAATACTGCCTGCTTGAGTATTTAATTGGAGTTATCGTTATGGAATTAAATGGAAATTATTTTATAGATCAAAAGTTTGAGTGTTGAGTTTGCATATCAATTGAGCCTAACCATGCCACGCTAGTATATGTATATACTTAGATAGATAGTATAAATAGATATCGTTGATCTGTTAAAGGATACTCAGCGTCGTATTCTAGAACTCTACTCAATACTCAAGTCAGGACTTGAGTATTGCAGTGAGCACTGAAAATCATACTCAAGTCCTTGCCATTAGGGTCGTATTTCCAGTGCTTGAAATCATACTCAAGTCTGCTCAAGTCCTGACTTGAGCATTGAGTAGAGTTCTGGAATATCACTCTTAGTCAGCTACCTACCGTTCCTTGGTAGACCAAGGAAGTTATTATAGGTTTTCATATTTTTTAAAACATAAGCCTTTATTGTGAAAATGTTCTTGAATGAGGGATCATTTGTGCAATTTCAAAACGCTTATATTATAATCTTTTGCGCAATATATTATATTTATTGAGATTTATCTCACAAGGCAATTATTATTGCGTCTCAGAAAGTCGAGCAGATTTAAGTCGATGAGATCCGCTAAATCACTTGTACTGTTTGTATTTATTTGTATCAAACAAAGAATTAACAATGTTTCATAACAAAATTACGGCAATGAGGTGACGAATTACGTTTTGTACTTATGTTAAACTTTACGAGTCACAGACATAATATTCACGTTTTATTAGAAACAAAGAAGCTCCTTGATACATATTTCTTTGTTGAAGTTCAAAAAGAAAATACGTACAAATTCACAGCTCTGTAGTAAAAAGTGCCACTTCAGAAAGAGAATTTTGAGGCAATTCTGTTGAAATTTAACTACCAACCTAACCATTATAACAGGGAATCGAAGAACTCTTCAGAAAGTATTTATAATTACTTTACTTATAAATACTTTATGAAGATTTTACTTAATATTTATTTTATTTAAATAAAGTTTTAAGTCCCTATTGATTGTTATTTTAAATGTACAATCGAGTATATAACCGGATATAGAAACGAAATAAGGGCCATCCATCCCTGGCAACTCATCAGGTAAATCACTTTTTAATAACAACTCTCGTTTGCGCTGAAATCACAAATTAAAAAACTGAAATAGTACAGCGCCAACAACTGACCTGTGTGTACGTCTCCGTATATTCTAAAAATTTTTTTATTTATTTTTAAATTTATTTATTGTAATAAAGATAATATCTCTAACAATGTGGCTGTTTCATTCGGTGGTGTGGGAAAAACAACAAAACATCTAATTACATAACCTAACTTAACCTTCGGTTAAAAAAACCGACCTCAAAAGTCATTCATCCCCTAGGGTGCACCCGTAGAAGTGGAATATTTTCTTGAAATTTAAATGGGACCATATCTGTGGTACCTTCTTTACAACAAAAAAAGAATCATCAAAATTGGTTCACAAACGGCGGAGTTATCGCGTAACATACATACAAAAAAAACATACAGACGAATTGAGAACCTCCTCCTTTTTTTTGAAGTCGGTTAAAAACAAACGGAATCACATTTCATCGGTAATTAAATATTAAATAATGTCATTTTGCAATATTCGTCCATTATAGCAAAGCTCAAGTTAATCTGGTCGATTTGAAGTGACACAATTGGCGACACCCGTCAATTGTTTCGAACTCGGGCTGGCCAAATCGGAGCGCAGTTGTCACCATAATGATTTGACCGAATAGTTTTCAAACAAATTAAATGACATTTCGTCTCTATTTCTGGTTATATACTCGATGAAGTGTACCTACATCGCTCCGCAAACGGTTCTACATACAAAACCTCCGAAATTTTAGATAGAAAACGCATGTCGTACTGTAGTAAAACACAGGCTAATAAAACGCCGTGCACATTTGCAAACGGCAGTATTATAAATTCCACCTCGTCACTGATATGAGAACTGTTGCACATTCGTTTGATATTTGTTGATTTTATGCCAAAAATAAACTACAAACTGGTTTTGTAGGCTTTGGTTACCACTAAAAGTAATATATATAAACTCGACAGAATATGTTTACAGATTGCCGTAACAGTGTACCTAAATGTGTAAGTAGTATACGCAACTTGTCACAGCCAGGCAAACTGGATCTTTAATAAGAGATTCGTTATTTTTACGTGTTTTGATTTGTAATCCCCCTACTGAAGGTACCATCCTTTATATTATATACATAATTAGAGCTTGACGTTTAAATGAAAAGCTTTTTAAAATAAGCACATAAGCACGCTTTTCGATTTAAGCGTAAGCGTTGATCAATTCAATAATCAACAATTTGATTTTTTACAGCGTGATTATGTTTCAAGTTCCGCCATCTATGTTTCCTAAACAAATTAATTCGTCAATGTAAATAATAATTTTATAAATAAAAATGAAACTCGTGTTTTACAAATAAACTTGGTTATCTTAAAACCTTTAGTGGTCTACTTTTGCTTTTCGCTATCAACACAACGTAGCAAGCTTTTTTAACATAAAAGTCTACGCGTTTAGAAAAGCCTCAGACTATTTCCTTTATTTATTTCCATCCTCTAAGACAAAAGCACGATTTTTATATAAAAAAGCACATAGTTAACGTTTACAAAACTAAGCAGTTTTTTAATCTCTATACATAATAATATGGTGTAATGAATGTACCTGTGACATTATTTCAATTGTTATGTATGTTATTATTTTTTTCCTAAGTGGAAAAGGTATGAAGTTGACGCTAGAGAAAACTAAATATTTTTAAAATTGATTTCTTTCAACATTATTTTCTCAGTTTTTGTCACAAGCGCTCTTTCAACTAAGGGGGGCAGTATTACAGGTACTCTGACTATTTAATCGACCAAATAAATGATTTTCATCACAAATTAAATGAAATATGTTTACGGTTTTAAATCGCGCACCTTACTTATATTTGGTTTTTCAAACAAACCAGTGTTTTGAGTTCTTTACAGGTCCCATAGTCAGCCAAAAACGTTGATTTATTTGAAAAAATATATAATACGCGGTATCAATCGCGAAAACCTCGATAATGAATTTAATTATATTTCAATTCATAAAAAGGCTTAAAATCCACAATGAGAACAATAAGAGGGCCTGCAACAGGTCGACGAATGCTTTTTTGTTTTTTTTTTTGAAAGTTTTTTAAATAACAAAGTACAAATAAATATTAGAAAATATTATTATTTACTAATATTATGCTCCTCGAATTTTGTGAAAAAAAAAGAAATAAAAACTAAATTCGAAAAAAAAACAATTTTAATTAAATTTTTATTGAATTGATATTCAATTATTTTTTGTGAAATTCCGACCGGATCGAAGGAATTTTTTCTGAGTGCTTTTTCTGAGTGTTCGATCTTTGTATTAATAATTATAAAAAACAATTTTGTGAAAAAAAAGTAATGAAACAAAAAAAAAACAAAATAAAAACAGAACACGTCCAAAAATTAAGTTGGTGTAGGTAGTGTTCATTGGAGGTATCGTTGTTTTGGGAATCTAGTTCGTTCTGTCACTTGATATTATGAAAAAAAATCGAAAACAAC
>NW_020655294.1:1178753-1236280 GCF_003589595.1 Hyposmocoma kahamanoa
AACGATTCAAAATTTCAAAAGTAAGTGGCCAGCAACCATTGAAAAGGGTGATAAAAAGGTAGGATGACGATGAAAGAGGTCGCATTGTCACAGAATTTAATCAATGTGACAATTTCAAGTGTAATTTACTTGCCCATGAAATAAAGATTACTTATTTGAATTTGAGTTTGTATTGGGCCAAAGTTAAATCGCAAGAATTTCTGAATTGCTCCGCATCGCGCATTCCTGCGGTGTTATTCTTCTTTGTGTTTTTTTTCCTATACTTTATTATCAATAACAGCAGTGCAACCATTGACTTACAATTATATGGACGTCGGGTCCGCGCTAAAAAGTGTCCGCACTTGTAAGGCGCTAAAATCGTATACAGAGCGCGACACTCCGCTTTAGTCTTCATTTGTTCTACAGACAGCGCGATACTGCGATGACATAACAATTTAAATTTCGAATAGGTTGACTTGGGACATTTTTTTCGTGGTTTTTGTATTAGACCCGTCGTCCATTTATTTGTAAGTCAATGAGTGCAACACTCCTTTTACGACTCATGTTGGTACGATAGTTTAAAAAATGCGTTTAGTATGGTTGATAATCGTCGAAGGAATGATTAGAAAGAAAGAAAGAAAGAAAGAAAATATATTTATTTGGTCCACATTACATTGACAAAAACTACTTTACAACAAAAATAAGGAACCAAAAAGGTCACCACTCAGCATGTGCCAGTTTGCTCACGGAGAAACAGACCGGCGCTGATATTCTGTGGCCACCACAACAGAAAGGACACCACTACAACGAACATACACTTTAACAACAGGAACATATACATACATCAACTTAACATAATATAAAATATATAGGTTTTTAAACATTACAATAAACAAACAATCATTATTCAATGACAACTCTTACCACATATAAAAAATATATATATACACTATAAAATAATATAACATAACATATGCTGGCCTAAATAAACTACACAAAAAACAGATAAAAAAAAATTAAATAAAATGAAAATTAAAAACAATAATAAAACAAATCAAGAAAAACACTTCACTTAAAAACCCCACTCGTCGTACCTCTTTTGATTATCCATTAAATACAATTTAAAATTTCTCTTGAACATGGCAATCGTGGCACAATTTCTTGAACATGGCAATCGTGGCACAATTATCAATGATTACGCAGTCTTGTGTTTCGACCCTAAGGCCTATATGGCTTAAAGCACACGATGTTGATGATGATCATGACGAGTTCACAAAACTACGCCGCTAGTAGACTCAGTGCAAGGATGTCGACCAGAAAACCACATTACCAAATACTACCAATAGCAGTACAGCACTTTGTTTAAAAGTTCGTCCAGGGCCAGTGCCACCTTACCTGTTTCTGCAGTAATGAGAGCATTATTGCGTTTCGAAATTACTTCTATTCTGAGCGACACTGCAACTGTTATGGACGGGCGTGTCGCTTATCACCAGGTGCTGTACTTGTACGTCGCGTCAGTGGTATCGTATAAAAAAATATAGTTTGCATTTATATTAGACATAACTTGTTGATGACTTTACTATCTCAGTCGACTGTGAGCATGGAACCTGTAAAGGACCCAAAACGTTAAATAGTTTAATTTTTTTGAAAGATGTTAAAAGCTTACCTACTCTAAGGGCTATCCAAATAATGTGCTACTTTTTCTCGCTGTGTATATTGTTCTTATACTTGAAACAGAGCAGTTTATTTTGATTTACCAAGCCAGCACAAGACATTATCGTCGTTTTTTCCGTAGGGTTCCCTGTCACAATCGAGAAATATTTTCGGGGAATCGTGTTACATTTTTACTATTCAAATACAATAAAATCGTGGACATGAAGTTGAATTATAGTCAGCCGAGGTTCAAGCATTTACAAATCGAGTTTTTATTCCACTACAAGTTTTTATTTTATTTCAATGACCAACATGAATGGAATATTTGGTAATAGTAGCACTCCTTGTGAAAAGGTATGTACTGCCACTGCCACATTACCTATTTCTACCGTCAAGCAATAAAATGAGCCTTGCTGGGTTTCGGTTTAGAAGGGTAACGTTGCTGGTGAAATTATAGGCACACGGGACTTGTCAACTTGTGTTTCAGGGTGATGGGCGCAACGGCTGTGCCCTTCAGATCTTTGAGATTCAAAGCTCTGGGTGACACTGACTGAACAGTTATGGACAGTCGTGTCGCTTACCACTAAGAGAGCACGACATGTTCGTCCCGTACCTTGGTATCATAAAAAATAATCGTTTAAAAGCTGCAATTTCTTTGTTCAGTTTATTGAATAAAGTAATAATATCGTGGAACAATCTTATAAAATTATTGTCATGGGCGTTATTAAATTTGTTCTTGAAGGCAATTATACTTACAACGATGAAGGTTTATTAAAGAATTTATTTAAAAAGAGTTATATTTTTGAATGTGCTTAATTACATAGGTACAGAACCCGGGGGAAAAGGAAAAAATCCCACCTCGGTCGCTTTTTATCTTCGCCCTATTTTCTACAATCGTAAATTTATCGAGCGTTCTCTGAATCGCGATGAGTATTGTATTTCTTTTGTTTTCAGCCTCAATTTTAAAGGTCATCGGCTCTCAAAGAGCATTTCATACCAATTGCTTTCAATGAAATCGGAGTTTTATTTTTGAATTATAAATATCAAAAAGGAAACGGCTCTTACGCATGAAATTACAATTACTCCTTGGTTCAATTTATACAGTCGATACCAAATTATAAAAAGAAAATTAGTTAATTTTTATAATTGAATTTTGAATTTTAAATTTTTCTTTATTATGTCGATGGCATACTCTATAATGCTACTTAGAGTGATCTTGAATACTTGACAAGTCTCTTTTGAAGCACTCATTCATGGGCCTTCCAACCAACTATCATAATCTTCTTAATACGCTCTCCAGCCTTTTGAAGTTTTTTTTACATTCTCAATTTTCTCTGTAAACGTTTACCATGGCCATACTGTTTTTAAGATTTTTCAATTTCTGTCTCAAGGTGACGAGCGCAGAGCACTTAAATCTTTGCGATAAAACTCTGAGCAGCTATGCAACTGTTATGGACAGGCGTGTCGCTTACCACCAGGCGCACGACTTGTTCGTCCCATAACTTGGTATCAAAGAAATACACTTTAGCAGTTACCAACTTTTGATTGAAAGCGAATACTAAATGAACCCAAGCGACAACTAATTTATTACGTCACAATTTTCAATTTAGAAGACGATTTTATTTGATAAAGTTTCTTATTTCAGCCGTATACGAAAAATATTTTAATTTCAAAATGATTAAACAAATATTTGATATAATTATCTTAAGTTGTAATGAATCGATGAATAAAGAATAATTAACAATGATAACGCACACACTCATAGCCCCGTACTAGGGAAACCCTGCGAGTGCCATGGACACACACATAGGCAACCACAAACTATAACCAAACTCACGAGAGAAATAAATGTAAGCCATACAAATCGAAGTGCGTTCTGCGTGGAAGACCAGCATGGCAACCATTCAGCCATGGCAGTTTCCTAACATTTGAAAACCAGTGTTGGGCAAAGTACGGCCCGCAGGTCATATTCGGCCCGCGAAGGGCTTTAATCTAGTCGGCCAACAATTCCCACGACCCGTGGTTTCACTACTTGCATAGAACGCGTCGTGGAAAGAGTGCCGCCCGAGTCGGTGCGGTCTCACAGTGAGGGCGCGTTAGATCCGCCGTGTGTCCGTATCTTCAAAGGTGCCGCCCGTGTAACCACGGACCGTGGGAAGCTATAGTTTAGTAGGACCGTTAAGTAGGAGTGTATCATCATCATATCAGCCGGAAGACGTCCACTGCTGAACATAAGGTAAAATCTCCCAAAGATTATTATTATTAGATTAGTGTGGACACTAGGCGATCGGACGCGACGTGCATCCATCGGTTGCCCGCAGCCCTTACCAGGTCATCCGTCCATCTAGTAGGGGGCAGTCCCACTGAACGCCTTCCGGTTCGTGGTCTCCTACGTGCCCTGCCCACTGCCACTTCAATTTGCTAATTCTGCTGTGGAAGGCTTTCGTTCTTCCACAGATCTCCTAATTTCTGATTCGATCATGTAGAGAAATGTCGAGCATTGCTCGCTCCACAGCTCGTTGAGTGACTGAGCTTTTTTATGAGGCCCATTGTAAGTGACCACGCCTCAGAGCCGTAGCTCAGGTCCGAAGCAGCATGGAGTACTGTTCGCACCTTTGGGACGGCTCTGCCAAGTACTTGCTCGATGCCCTAGATGGACTGCAGCGCTACGCCTTCCGTGTTGTCAACGATCCTCATGTAACTGAGCATGCGGAGTCGTTACAGCTTCGCAGAGATATAGCGTCTCTTAGCGTATTCTATCGCCTGTACTACGGTGAGTGCTCTGAAGAGTTATTCAACCTTATCCCTTCCTCTCCTTTCCATCAGCGGACCACCCGTGCCGGACTGCGTTGCCACAGTTGGACGGTCAGTTCAATACCGTCCCCCACTAAAAAGTTTGGCAATTCGTTTTTATGCCGAACCATCAAACTGTGGAACCAACTCCCGGCGCGTGTATTCCCTCCCCTCTATAACATCGGGTCCTTCAAACGTAGTGTGAAGAAGCATTTGGCCAGACCGGCAAAATGATAGTGACGGAGTGAAGATATTTGTGTTTTTCATCCGTTACTCTCATCTCTGGATTGTATTCGCACTTTCCATCAGGCGCGGTGCAGTCATTTTGCCGAGTCACAATAAAAAAAAAAGGTCATCGCTAGCAACACGCACTGCTCGAAGACTTTTGAGACTTTTGTCTTCAAAGACTGCGGTATTGCGGACGAAAAGACGTCCCGGAGCTTCCCGAAAGCTGCCCAACCGAGTCGGATTCCACGATTGACCTCGAGGAGTGTAACGCCTTCGGAAATAAATATATTTTCAGAGCCTCGTGGATGTCGATACACAAAATAACCTATAGCAAACTGAGAATGACAGTGCAGGTTACACCACAAAACACCGTTACCATGAAGTATAGATGGTAAATATTCACAAGTGTATGTAAATTAAATTTTTATTGAATTGATATTCAATTATTTTTTGTGAAATTACTCCACTAGTTTGTTATAATTATTAATACAAAGATCGAACACTCAGAAAAAACACTCAGAAAAAATTCCTTCGATCCGGTCGGATTCGAACCGACGTCTTCTTGCATACCGTGCCAGACGCTATACCAACTAAGCAACGGAACGAACCAACGGACCTCACGAATTTGTCTATGTGCTTGCGTCGTGTCTTTGTACATTACATGTACATGCCGCCATTTGTATTCAAACCATCTATGTTTCAGTTTCGAAACAATTGTTTTTCCACTGCGCTAAATCCATTTGCTCATAAATAATATTCCTACACCCGATAATGTCTATATTAAATGGGGAACATTAGTTTGTTTTCCGTCCAACAAAAAATGGTTATCCCTTTCCGAGCTCGAGTAATTGAAATCCTTTGCAAACATTTTTTTTTTATGTACGGTCAATCGTATGTAAACATTTGGAGTTATTTTTATTTTCCTGTTTTTATTTTTTATCCTGTTATTATTACAACTGTATTTGGCATATAGCTCGTTTGATTTCACAAAATCAGATCTAATTGTGTTATGAATAAAATAAAATTTTCTTTATTTAGATATACATCTAATTTAACATTACTTAAGATTCAAATTGAATTTTATTAACGGAAAATTATTATGAATATTGGAGTCAATAATTACGTCGACGTCTTCTAGCATACCGTGTCAGACGCTATATCAACTAAGCCACGGAACGAGCCAACAGACCTCACGAATTATTCTATATGTTTGTTTTCAACGACTTTTTAGCCGTAGCGCCATTTATGAAAAATCTATGAAAGTATTTCATCACCCAGTAGGTAACTTTACAGCTACCAGCCCTGGCTAGAGATGTCGCTATTCACTGTATTTAAATTTTTATTGAATTGATATTCAATTATTTTTTATGTGAAATTACTCCACTAGTTTATTACTGTGGTTCAGTTTTGAAGGGTACGGGTACTGGTGCAATTACAGGCGCATGAGACGTGTCAACTTATATCTCAGGGTGACAGGTGCAGTGGCACTGTCCCTCAGATCTTTGCGATTCAAAGCTTATAGTGGCACTGCAACTGTTATGAACACGCGTGTCTCTTACGTTATCATAAAAAAAGATATTTGGCAGAAGTTGCAAGATATTCTTCAATTTTTGCGTTTTCTACGTAAATATTTACTACGGCTGTCGTCAATTTCTTCAGAATCAATGATCAGCTCCCATATCTTTTCTACATAAGTTTTGTTTATAGTGACTCTCCCAATCCACCTATTGATTATACGGAAGAGGCAATATAACCTGTGCAACTATAACCTGGACCTACTCAGTTTGATCTCTACTTTCCAGATAGGTACCGGAGCTGTAGGCACGCTGAAGAGCTGAGCAACTAACGGTAGCCATCGCTCAGCCGTAGACTCTAAGTTTAAGACTAAATCTCCTCATCAATCAATCAACGGTCAGCGCAATAACAACATTTACTATAAATCAGTATAAACTGCATCGAACTGCCACCCACCATGCCGCTTAATACGAAACGCCTCATTGGCGATTACAAGCTGGAGAATCTGAACCTACTTCCCAAAAAACCGTATTGGTATTCATCAAACGTACGAATACTTTTTAACCGACTTCAAAAAAGGAGGAGGTTCTCAATTCGACTGTATGTTTTTTTTTGTATGTGTGTTACGCGATAACTCTGGTATTTGTGAACCGATTTTCATGACTCTTTTTTATTGGAAAAGGGGTACTTCCATAGCGGTCCCATTTCATTTTGAAGGAAATCATCCACCTCTAAGAGTGGCTGTTCACGCATGAAGATTCATTTTTATAAATAGCGCCTAAATTTTCTTAAGGAGCAATTATTTTAATGGTTGATTTTGCTATTTCTCCAATTCAAGGCGTTTTATCTCTCAATATTCTTTGAGTAGTGAGAACCGATTTTTATTATCTCCAGTGTCAAGTCCTGTATAATGGCGAATTTAAGGATATTTCAATAAAACTTAGCAAATAGACGTAATTCCACGTACTTTTGAGGTCGGTTTTTTCACTACTCTGTACTGAGATTATTGTATCCTAAAAACAACAATATATACCGCCTTTTAAATATTTTTACACCATGCATAATTTGGAAATACAACAATAGAGTTGTGGATACTTGATTTATTACCTTTTTTATGTATTGAGGGGACAATGCCTACCGTTGGAGACCTTTTGTATAGCAAACACAGCTGAATTACTACGCCATGGCACACTTGACTATGAATAATGGACGAATTATATTTAATAATCGTTGAGATAAAGTAACGATTTTATTATTGAAATGAGCGAAGCGATTTTTACATTTCCTTTCTTAAACGACAATGGTAAACTCCTATATAAATTTTTGTTCACATAATTTATATGCGTCTGTTTATGAAAAATATGTGAAAAATAGAGATGAAATTTTTGAACAAATTTTGTTTTCGTTTTACTATTCTGAGAAGTCAGGAATGAAAGATATTCCAGTTTAAAGTTTTGGAGGTTATGTGTTACGTAATTGAATAAAACATATTCGGTGTATTATTATACCAAAATAAACTACAGAATCCTTAAACAGATTTAATAGAATCTGAACGGTGCCGTGGGTTTGTAGCGTGACGAAAGTTCAGAGGAAATTATTTTGTATACTGGTATGGTCAAAAGGCATGAAGTTAAGCCATAATAAAAAAACTCAGTTAATTAATAACATGCCATTGCACTGATAAGTCGGACACCATTGACTTACAAATAAATGGACGACGGTTCTAATACAAAAACCACGAAAAAAATGTCCCAAGCCAACCTATTTAAACGTAGTGACATGTAAAGGAATATGAAAAAGCTAAACCGTTGAATTTAAATTGTAATGTCATCGCAGTACCTACTGTCTAATTTTGCTTGCTTCGCTGTCAGTCGAACAAACGAAGACTAAAGCGTGAATGACGCTCTGTATACGATTTTAACGCCCTATAAGTTCGGACACTTTTTAGCGCGGATCCGACGTCCATATAATTGTAAGTCAATGTCGGACACAATTTTTTTTTACAGTGAAACCTGCCATCTATTCCTGATTTTGGGAACTTTTTTGTTAGTTTTACCGTTTTAACGCGTGGCATTTTGGAGAAGAAATTATCTACTTTATATATATCGGTCAAAACAGGACATTTGATATTACGTGAACTAAATGTAGACTATATCCACAGGTAGGTACTGAAATTCCTTTTTTGTCAGCTAGATGTCACTCAACGATAAGAAATTAAGAAACTGTTAGCATATTGGACCCCTGTTATTAATGTCCACGTGTCGGTTCCGTAGGACGTAACTGGTAGAAAGCACTGGTTGAATGCCTTTGTTTTTAGACTATGTGGGATTGACGAGCCAACGATGTGGCTAAGCTTCCCGAATGCCACCCAAATTAAATATAAAATAAGCACTAATTAGTTAAAATACGTAGCAATAGTAATAAATATACACAAACAAATTATTCGTCAATCTTAACACAGTATTAGAATGTGTTATAATTAAGTCATGTAAAACACTGCAATACAATAGCGTACGAGCTATAAATATGAATAGTGACTTGATGGTTAACGCGTGCAAGATGAAAGGGACTCAATACGCAGAGCGAAAGCGTACAGATTGGTGTAGCTGCTAAGCGAGCTGTCACTTAACAGGAGACAATTAATTTTACCTGCGTTGTGCCACTGACACAGTAGACATCGGAAAACAACACCATTACATTTGGGACAAGAGATACCCAAACTGAGTTTCGTTTTAATGTCATAAATAATGCAAATCATTTTAACGATTTTGGACAAATCCCTTTAAGCTGTAACGGTCAGTTTCGGAGACAGACCGTTACATCACATGAATTTTTACGTGTTATACCCTTAACCTTCTTATTGGCAGTTTAGTCGGTGTTAGAAAGAAATGAACATCATCATCCATCATCGATCCATTTACGATCCATTTACACGTCAAGAACACGTGAAAAAAGTTATTAAACAATTCAATATGGCGTCTTAATATGTGTTTTGATTGCAAGTTTTCGTCTTTTCTTCCCCAAACAACAGAGCATCGTCCTCAAGTTTTTTTTTATGACATCAAGTGACGAGACGACCAAGTCGGTAAGCTACACGCCTGTCCATAACAGTTGCAGTGCCACAGAGCTTTAACTCGCAAAGAGAAAATGAGGGGCACTGCCACTGTGCCTGTCACCGTGAGACATAAGTTAACAAGTCCTATGTGTCTGTAATTTCACCAGCACCCTTACCCTTCGAAACCGGAACGCAGTAATGCTAACATTACTGCTTTGCGGCAGATATAGGTAAGCTGGCAATACTTCCCTGGACGAACTCTTTCACAAGATCTCCATTTCTACTAAAAACTGCAAATTTTCGTCTATTCTTCCCCAGACTACAGAGCATCGTCCTCAAGTTTTTAGCGAACAAAATAATAATTATATTCATCGTCATCGTCATCAACCCATTTATACGTCTCACTGCTGGGCGCGGGTTTCCTCTCAGGCGAGGGTTCAGACCATAGTTCACGACGCTGGCCCAAGCGGATTAGGGATTTCACACTTTTGCCGAGGCTTGTGAACCTTCTTCTACGTGCCGATGTCATAACGACGTTTTCCTTTAACGTACGTCAAACCATAAGGCTACCATAGCTTGTATATAGTACTGCTATTTAGTGACGTGACCGCTTATAAAGATCCTTTGTATAAAGCAGTATAAATAAATAAATAACGCACACACTCAACATAGCCCCGCACTAGGGAAATCCTGTGTCGCGGGTGCCATGGACACACACTTAGACAACTACAAATTACACCCAAACTCACGAGAGATATAATTGTAGGCCATACAACTATTTCTCTCGGCCCGGGAATCGAACCTGGGACCTCTGCGTGGCAGTCCGGCTTGGTAACCGTTCGGCCACGGAGGCAGTTTACGTTAGTTAGAGGCAGTATGCGTTATTAGTGTTACTTTAGATATAATCTTGGCAATGAAATCTTCCTTCACATATCGGATATTAAAACTCACTATGACCAGCTTCACTTGGTTCAGATCACTTAGCGAAACAACGGCGTAACATGTTTGTTTTGTCCTTTGAGACCAGGTAGTTGATTTTGAAACCAAACAAAGAAACCAGTCGGATCAAGTTTTCATTTCGTGTCCTTGTAATTCGGCGTTGTTCATAGGAAACCATTGTTCTTTATACTGCCAGATGATTTCCAAGCTCGTCTAACCTCGTCTAATTTCTTCTGCCCAACTGCCTTGATATTAAGTGAGCTTGAACACATTTTTTTTTTAATAATCTTGATATTTGGTTACATTTTTCAGAGTTTCTAGCTGGAATTACCGTTTGGTCTGCGGTCAATGAGTTTGGCTGGTAACAATGCCGATAAGTTACATGGAAATGGGGTGCCGAATGCCACGAAGACCTCCATTTATCCTAACCTCGAATATCCAATTTCCGTGATCCCCAACATGGGTAATGAGCCATTGCAAAGCATTCGGTTGACCGGCTTTCGTCCATTTATATTTTGAGCAACCGATGCTCTAGTGACTATTTATTGTTTATTCAATTTAATAAAATGCTATTATTTTTTTTATGAAAAAACCTTTTTGTTAAATTTTACCAATTTCTTCTGTCCTGGTTTTTTCTTCCAAAACAATAACATGATCATTATAATAATATATAACTGCCTCGGTGGCCTAACGGTTACCATGCCGGACTGCCACGCAGAGGTCCCAGGTTCGATTCCCGGGCCGGGAGAAATAGTTGTATGGCCTACAATTATTTCTCTCGTGAGTTTGGATGTAATTTGTGGTTGTCTATGTGTGTGTCCATGGCACCCGCGACACAGGGTTTCCCTAGTGCGGGGCTATGTTGAGTGTGTGCGTTTTTTATTTTTTATTATATGAAACCAGTTCTTCAGCATAGCACCAAAAAAAAATCAATTTAATTATGGACAACTCACGCTTGAACAAAGAATTTTATTTTTATTTATTTATTTATGATCAGGTTACATGGGTTACACAAACCCATAAATACATACCTTAAACTAACATACATAATAATATATTATTTACACGCATGGACGTGTGACGCAACGTGGGTATCTGATGGTGTCCGGTAATCGTCCTCGGAAACGCCGGTACACCTTTCGACCGAAAGTCCTTCGAGGAAAAGAAAAGTAACATTAGCTGTCTTAGGCGCTTAAAGTAGTTCCCTTTCATCTCAGAAGCAGTAGAGCACCTTGTGAAAGAGTTCGTCCAGGGAAGTACTGCCATCTTACCTATTTCTGCCGCCAAGCAGTAATGTCAGCATTACCTGCAGAACCTGTCTATTTATTAACAGAACAAATGGGAAAAAGTACCAGTAGTTCTGTGAAAAAAAGTAACAGAACTGTACAAAAGAACTAGTGGAAATAAACTTTGGTTTTGAAAGGTAAGGGTGAGACTAGTCAACTTATGTCTTAGAGTGGCGGACGCAGCGGTAGTGCCCTCAGATCTTTGTGATTTAAGCTTTGAGTGGCACTGCAACTGTTGTGGACAGGTATGTAATCGGCCCGACTTATTATGAGCACCTACCGTTGACTTAAAAAATGAGAAAAGACTTTTTGTTGGATAATGCGTGTTATTCCACTGAAGAATATAGGGACATGGTCTTGTAATGTATGTTGTAATTTATAGATTATTAGGCATAAATATAATTTTACAGAAATGAATAAATTACATAAACTTGACGCATACAATCATTATATTGACATAATAAAATTAATATTAATTATGTAATATGTTCCTACATTATTTTACTTAATTACATTAACTATGTTAAAATTACGTAGTATAAAACTTGTACTGGATATTTCAAATTTTTTGAAATGTAACATTTATTACTATTTGTAACGATTCTTGTGATACAGTATATTGTATATAATAATGTAAAGTTTACAAAGTAATAAAGAAATCTAAATCTAAATCTACCACCAGGCGCACGATTGTTCGTCCTGTCACTTGGTATCACATAAAAAAGTCCCACTTATATTGTTCCAACCTGTATAACCAGTCCTGGTAGGTACGCAAGTATGTAAGATATGTAATAATAACGCTCACACACTCATAGCCCCGCACTAAGGAAACCCTGTATCGCGGTTGTCATGGACACACTATAGACAAATATAGACAACCACAAATTACACCCGAGAGAAATAAATGTAGGCCATACGAATATTTCTCTCGGCCCGGGAATCGAACCCTATACCTCTGCGTGGCAGTCCGGCATGGTAACCGTTCGGCCATGAAGGCAGTTAATACTACTGGAGGTTGGCCGTCAATATGGCATATTTGTCCCTGTCCAAGGCCAAACGAAACGGCTGTACCGCGCTCGTGACTCCGATCCACACCCTTATGTTGCGTAAAAATGACTTTTCACGTCTTCCAGCGCATCTCTTGCCTTCAACCTTTCCCATCATTATAAGTTGAAGCAGTCGGTGTCTATCGTGTCGAAGCACGTGACCGCGATATGTTATTTTGCGCTTCTGGTCCGCATCAGCTGGCGTGAGGTGTTAATTCGCAGGAGCACTGTCTCATTCTTGACGTTCTGCATCCAGCTGATACGAACCATGCGGCGGTAGCACCACATCTCGAATGCGTCGAGACGCCGTCTGGTTTCTTCCTTGATAGTTCATGCCTCGCTGCCGTATATAACGATTGGCCAGATATAACAGTGTATCTAAACTAGGTACAACAAAATTATAGCGGCCGTCTAGAGGTCGTTCTTTATATAATTTTTATGATACCGGTCTGTTTTAGCCTGAGATGTTATCCATTAGCACTGTTGCTATCTATTTTCAACGAAAGAAAACCTGAAATCTGGAGTGACGGGTCGTGCCGTTAGCCTTGTCTTAAATATGGTTGAGGAGAACGAAGGCTGGTCCGCTCCTGAATTTATTTATTTAGTATAATATAGTGTAATACACCAAAAAACGTCCACAGCTGGAGATAGGGCTCCCCCAAAGATTGCCACAACTACCGGTCTTCATTCATTTGAGGGTCGTAATCGATGGCAGTTTCTATGTAAGTTTCTTTCTCATTACTTTCTGATTTTATGAATGCAATGCGATGCGATGCGTTGCGTTGATGATGCGACGCCTAAGTGGTGACTCGGCATTATACTACATATAAAAAGTAGTACTACACATGCCACATGGTGCGTTGAAACAGCGTGCGGCATCGAAACGCGTGCGCGCTACACAGAGGATCACGAGACGAAGCGGGGAGAGGTGCTGCGGTGCGTAAGTAATCGGCGCATTGCGTTGCGTCACCGCATTGCTCTTGTGGCAGTCGATGCGTTGTAATCACAGCGTCGCTACAGAAAACTTGAATAAAAAGTGAACGAACTTTAAAAAGATTGTCACAGGAGTTCAGTAACTAACGCATTTCACTCTATCACCTACGACCATCTTATTAATATGAGATTACCTCACAAAAAATGTACCAGTAATTTGTAAAATACTCACCACAATAAATATCACCACAATTTATCCGAAAAACACCACAACTCATATTACATAATTTCCTTGTAATATAAGTAGATACCAAAAGTAACGAAATTATCTCCGGGACAGTAGCTAGGTAAAGTACTTTTCCCCTAATTAATTTCACTGAAAATCGGACCTTCTCCGGCGAGAGTACCAACTGTTGGGTCACTAAGGTCGATAACACGATCGGTAAGTTCTCTATCTAAATATTAGTAAATGGTACGTACTCGGAATTCCTTTCTACAATAATATCAAGTGAACAAACAAGTCGTGCGCTTAGTTAAGCGACGAGAAAGAGCTCATTCAGGGAAGTATTGCCACCTATTTCTGCCATTACTGCGTTCCAATTTTGAGGGGTGCTGGAATAATAGGATATTGTATAAAGGATGGTAAATAAGAAATTACTAACGACTGTCCAGTAGAAGTCCGAAGCCTTGTTTTGTATTTTTTTACCGTCCGTGACACATACAATGTTTTTCATCACGTTTGCGAGGAAATAAATACGATGTTTATTTCTTGTATGAATTTATGAATTTAGTAGCAGTAGAGTACCTTGTGAAAGAGTTTGTCTGTGGAGGTACTGCCACCTTACCTATTTCTGCCGACAAGCACTAATGTGAACATTACTGTGTTCCGGTTTCGGAGGGTAAGGGTGCTGGTGAAATTACAGGCACATGGGAATTGTCAACTTATGTGTCAGCGTGTCGGGTGTAGTAAGATAAGATAAATTTATTTCAATATGACTTAATCTAATGCAATTCTAATGAAAACAATGTGATTGAAGATAAAATATTAAAATAAACAGTAATAAACAAAACCAAAAAAATCTAAATTATATAAAATAATCATGGTAAAATTAAACATTTTAATCTTAGTGCCTAATAGTGCAATTGCGATGCCTAAACTAAGTACATGTGTACCTGTATTTAAGGCATAATAGTGCATTTTTCATAACAAAGCTTAAAAAAAAAAGGATTTTATAAATTTAACAAATAAAAGACAAGTAGTTATAAGTAGTTATAATTTATAAAAGATAAGTAGTTAAACATTACTTATTATATAAATATAAATTATGAAATAACTTCCAACAAGTCCTCGGTATCATTGTAGGTTTTACTCTTACGCCAAAATTTGACGGTCTTTTTAAGTAGTGGCAGTGCCTCTCAGATCTTTGTGATTCAAAGGTCAGAGTGACACTGCAACTGTTATGGATAGGCGTGACGCTTACCACCACGCACACGACTTGTAAAAAAATATGGTTCACAACCCTACAATTATGGATTTCGCAAATGACGGGTTTTTTATTTTGCTTTTATCAACAGATGGCCAGCTAGCTATTCTTCCATTAATAATACAACTCTAATTAAAATGTTGCAAAAAGCAAAGATGCATACAGGCCATACAGCCATGATCGATTGTAAAAAAAAATTGCTAAATTTAAAGCGAAGCGAAGAAGCTCTGAGAGGCACTGCAACTGTTAAGAACAGGTGTGTCCCTTACCACCAGGAGCACGAATTGTCTATCCCGTCACTTGGTGTCATAAAAAACCTTCAAATAAAAAGGAACAGCTTTGAGATCAGTCCATCCGTTTGAGAACTATGCCACATACACAAACAAAAACTTTCAAACTGATAACACTCCTCTTTTTGCGTCCGAGGTTAAAAATAGCATTTTCAGAGCAACATTACTATTGCAACCTAGGACAATATGCATCAAGTGAATGTCTCATAAATTTGTAGAGGGGCCTGTACTTGCTGGATAATAAGAATCCAGCAAACACAGGGCGCAACACAAGAACAATTTAACCTGCGATAATCTTCTTTGAAAAACATAATAATCCTAATTATTACGTTTCGCTCAATTCTCTTCTAGCCACCAACCCTGAATGCGACTTGTTTGCAGTTTGTTTGGATGGCCAGGAAAATTGTCCGAGTTTTTACGTTATTGTGAAAAGGGAAGCTTGAAAGCTTTAATATCATATAATTTTTGTTAAGTAGTTAATAATCTCTAATTATTGTACTCGGTGTGTCCGTAATAATTAAAGTAAAAACAAATAAATAAATAATAGAAAATTATTAATCATATCGAGTTCTTAGGTTTTCGCAATTGTTACACATAGGAAATGAAACTATTTTTCCGCCCAGGGGCGGAAGATTTCTCAGTTCCTGAGACCCGTGAAATGTAACATCCCCTTACAGGATGCAGGAGTTTACAAGCTTGACTGTGAGTGCGGTCTCTCCTATATTGGACAAACAAAGCGAAGTATTTGTACCCGCGTCAAAGAACATATAGCTGATGTCAAACACCGTCGCGTAAACAAGTCTGCAGTCTGCGAGCATGTCATGGATAAACCTACACATTCAATGAAGTTTGACAAACCCCAGGTCCTTGCAAAAGAAGTCCGTCATCTACCCAGGATGCTGCGAGAAGCCATTGAAATTAAAAAGCATCCTGATTTCAACAGGGAAGATGGTTTCTCAGTATCACCAGTTTGGGATCCAGTATTTCCTCTAATGAAAAATTCCAAACAGACATAAGACTGCAGCACTAATAAATATGTTTTAGTTTATTCTAATTTTTTTATTAATATAAAATTTTATTATTGGTTAATAATAAATTGAACTTAATAAAAATTCATTCAATAAAATAATTTGTAAAACTTAATGTAGCGTAAATTGGAATGTTTTCTTTGTAAAATTAAAAATAAGGTATTTAATTAATAACTATTGTAAATATAGTGAAAAAATAGGGTGGTTTGCATCAATATTAGACATAACTGGTTCAAGACTGTACCACCTCAGTCAACCGTGACCATGGGACCCGTAAAGGGCCCGAAACGTCGGTTTGTTTGAAAAAACAAATATACGCGATTTAAATCCGGAAAAATAGTTTCATTTCCTAATTATTAATCACTTAAAACAATTTTATAATATAAATTAAAATATAAATATATCTTTAAAAAAATCGTGAGTTGAACACATTCATCTCCCTAAATTTAAATGTTTATAGTTTCCTTTAAATAAGTTAATATACCCTGTGACTTAAAAGTAATAATTATTAGTTATAACAAAACCATTTAAAATGACATCATATTATATACCTACATTTATTTGTAAGTCAATGACCTACACGGTATTATTTTGACACATTTGATTTAACCTGTAATTTTTTATTTTTTATTTTTTTATTTTGTTATTTTTGAACGCTTCATTGCTGCTTTGATTTTGTCGTAAGACTAAAATGCAAATGCTGGCCCAATTTATCAAAAGTAGGCTATGTAGAGAGTCAACAACACGTAAAAACATTTAAAGTTATTAAATAATTCAATATGGCGTCTCAAAACATGTTATGATTGCAAGTTTTTGTCTTGTAGTTTATGCGACTGTTACATAATGAAAAGCATTAAAATACGAGTGTGGGTTTATGAAACGAGCCGACAGACACGAGTGTTTTAATGCCTAATTATGTACAGTTACATACACTGCTTTATCTACACACATTATTATAAGCTCTCTATGATGTGTTCAGGAACAGCATATTACGACTGGCGAAATGGCGGCAAATAAAAACTTTTCTCACGCATGTCACACAACCGTAGTTTTTATTTTTAATTCATAGACAAACTAGAATCGGCCCCAACTATCATATCGTTCGATATCAAGTAACGTGTTAAATTGTCAAAATTGTTTGCTATTGACATTTTATTTCGAATAAAACTTCATCTCGGCTGATATTAGAATTGAGGTCTAATCAAATTGTTTTGTTTTTCAGAGATATTCGAAATTTGAATGCAATTAAAAAATTTTCACAGATAAGAAATTTGTTCTAACAAAACAGTTTACCTTTATGCTGGTCGTAATTTGCGGTTTTTGAACACATTATAGAGAGTTTATGATATGTATAAACATAATAATTACATTCATCGTCATCAACTCAATTACACGTCCCAAAGCTGGGCACCGGTCTCTTCTCAAACGAGGGTTTTTAGTCTATAGTCCGCCGTCCAGTTCATAGTAAATTTCGCAAATAAATTCCGAGAAACTCACAGGTGCGATCCCGGATTCGAACCCACAGGCTTTGCTTGAGGAACTGTGGGTCAACCCATTAGGTTACTTTGAGTTATGATAATGTATTATGTAGTCATATCTCTTTGGAATTGAAATCTTATTAAGCTTTAACAAACTGATCTACAAGGAAATGTCTAGGGATCAAGGACGTTATTGTTAATTACTGAAAATCAGGTTTTTAATTATTTTTTTTAACACCAATGGATTTTTTTAACAATTGCATTTCCGAATTCAAATTATAAAAGTGACCAGATAAAAACCATCGGAGGTAAAAAAACCTGATTTTTAGTAATTGACAAAAATGTGCTTGATCCCTAGACACATCAAATTCTTTTGACTCGAACATCCCCAAAGTATGCCAGCTCATAGGGCGGCCCTTACCCTTGAAAAACCGGCATGCAAATGTCCATATTAATGGTTAGCGGTAGAAATAAGTAAGGTAGCAGTACTTCCCTATACGAACTCTTTCACAGTATACTGTTACTATAAGATTCGTTCGTCAGAAGATAACTTCTTTGTATTAATAATGAGAAAGTAATTTGCTTAAACCGTTACAGATTTCCTATTGTTACATTATAATTAATATAGTTAATTCATTATAATGATTCCCTATGTGATAGAATCAGAAATGAGGAAATCCGTAGGAGAACTAAAGTAACCGATATAGCTCGAAGAATTGCTCAACTGAAGTGGCAGTGGGCGGGGCAGATAGATAGGAGAACCGATGGCCGTTGGGCTGGAAAGGTTCTTCAATGGCGACCGCGCACCGGACAACTCTCAGTGGGTAGGCCTCCCGCCAGATGGACCGACGATCTGGTAAAGGTTGCAGGGAGCCGATGGATGCGGGCAGCGTAGGACCGATCGTCGTGGAGATCGTTGGGGGAGGTTTATTCCCAGCAGTGGGCGTCGTATGACTGATTGATGGTGATGATGGTGATATTATAATGTAAATGAAGGTTACTTTAAACAAAACAATTACTAGACGCACTGAAAATACCTGGCGGAGCTATTATATAATAGTTTATGCGCGTAAAAACTTGGCTACTTATGAGCGACGTACGGGCGAGGCCGAGCGTTACGAAACGCGGGAACACTAAAATCCGTTGCCCACCGTACCGAACTTGCAACTAGAAATCCGCGGGTAATAGGTCCCGGATTCTACGAACATCTACCCACAGACCTGATCATAGTTATCCCTTGACATTGTATTTCCAATTGTAATATTGTGACATTGATAACATGAAATAAACGATTCTATTCTATTCTATTCTATTCTATTCTATTGGTCCATGAAAGATCTTATGAGGGGTACTTTCCCTATGTCTTTAAAAAAAAAGCTAATGAACATGTGCATTCTTCTCATACTAACTTATGGCGTGCAGATTTAGTCACTTACAACGATCCAAAAGTCCAAATTCGGGGTCTGCCAACGAGCAATGGAGCGCAGCATACGTGGTGTGAAACGGGCCGGCCGAATTTGGAACACGACAATGCGCTCCCAACTCAGATTGTTGATATAGCCCAAAAAACTGCGAAGCTGAAATGGAGTTGGGTTGGTTATATTTGCCGCAGACCTCAAGTCCTATGGGCCAAGGTAACCACCCATTGGATCCTAAAAAGCTTAATGCGGCAGACCGAGGAAGCGATGGCGTGACGAACTGGACGCCTACGATAAAGCTTGGGTCCAGTTAGCTTGACGTTTGGAGGGATCAGGGGGAGGAGGAGAAAAAAAATCTACCGGTCATCTACATTATTTCAAAATGTTCCCACCGGCAAATACAAGTTGGTTGTAGTATAACATACGTCGAGAGAGATAGCATGGAATCCTACTGGGAAAAACACGCGTAATAAAAACCCTTGTGGCTGTCAACTGATACTGGACAATAAATATTGCAACCATAGAGTGGAGAAGCGTAATAGAAAAGACAATGAGTTATGGATTATTCTGCGACGCGAAATCTGAGCAGGAGGAATTTGTTATTTCACTAGGTTAGCCTGTGCACCAGGTCTGGTGCACTCCATTTGTACGCGGTGATAAAATATCTATTGACAGCGGCTGGCAGTGCAGGAACTGCTTATTTAGGTAACCGCTCACGCGATACATGCAGCCGTAGACTTATACCACACCTAGAGGTGCCAGTGATGACTTTATACCGATTTATCGGATATCGAAGTTATGACAGGTAAAAGAACTAATATTAATTGCTATTTCGGTAACTACTCTAGCAAACCATAAAGTTTTTAATGCCTGGGTCTGTCATTTAAAAAAATAAACAACTTCAAAAGTACGTCACGACAATCGTGTGTGTTATTGTTTGGGCTAAGTAAGTAGCGTTTTTTAAGTTTACCCTGAATATAAATGTTTATAAACTATACTTTAAGGAGTAATTTCATGGTAAACGTTAGAACCACTCAAACGGAATATTATCATATTTATCCAAGTACACCAAAAATTTCATTAGTGCTTTTTAAGTGCAGGATTTTCGGTGTATTACTGCATTTTATTTGAAATGTTTTTGTTGGTAGTACGGAGGGTATTTATTTAGCAATACAGAATAATAATTTTTATTTATAAAAACTTGTATTTAAACAGAATGCTTTTCTAATTTGCGAAACCAAATAGCCGCCATTTTGCGGTAGGAGGAGCGCATCGCGTGAGCGGTTAGGCAGCCGCGTGTTTACGGTTGCCAAAGCCAAACAAGAGCACTTTACATTAATATTTTTACAGCTAATATAACGCCTATCGATTTACGTATCATATTCTATGCTACTTTCAGCAGTTTACTGCAAAACCGATTTTTGACGTTAAAGACAAAGGTGCCTGTCACTTCACTAACAGCACCCTTACTATTCAAAGCCAGAACACAGCAATGATCATCATGAAATAGGTATGGTGGGAGTACTTCCAATGCTTCACAAAGATCTGGAAGGCACAGCCACTGCGTCCGTGACAGTTGACAAGCTCTATATACTTGTAATTTCTGGCAGCACCTTCCTCTGTCGCAAAGTTGAGAAATGGAACTCCCTTCCAGCGTATGTGTTCTTTCCCTTCTTGTAATATCGAGTCCTTCCAACGAGGCAAGGGAGGTGGTTAGAGCAGAGATTGTATTCTCTCTAGGGTTCTTTACATTTAGATTCCACTACACAGGTTGAATGGAGTCACTGTCTGTCACGAATAAAAAAGAAAAGCACCAGCACCTTTACCCGTCAAAACCGGAATACAGTAATTGCTGCTTGACAGCAGAAATAGGTAAGGTGGATCGAACGCAGTGTGTAAACGCTCTAAAGGATGCATCTCCGTCATCTCTCAAGTGATACATGAAACCATAAACAATTCAAAAGGCACTATAGGTTATCTAAATATTTTAAACTCTACCCTACCCAGTCCTTTCACGTGGATCGTTTAAGAGGCAAATCACGTCCCGAACGTCCTTTGAAGACATTAAGGCGCTGCACGAGCAATGAATAACAAATAGACCTGTGTCCTTTCTACTAGATTTATAAGAGTTTGGTAATAAGATATTTGATATACGTTAAAGAAACGTCTCGAAATAACAAGTGCTTAAAGATTAATCGGACATACAAAAACATATAATCGGATATAGTATTATTATGCAATCATTGCTTAATGAGGGTTCTTAATGCCGAGTGGCTTAGATAATAAGTACAAGATTTTAAGACCTCATCAATACTTTTTCTACGAGTAACTTAAAACAATGAAACACAACCAAATTTATAGATTATTTTTTTAACAATCCACGACAATAAACTCAAACGGAAGCCAAACATCGCTACAAAACAAAAAAACCAAAGTGATAGAATATAAATGTCTGTGATTGGCTAAGTGTTGCTTATATTTTAACCAATCAGGAGGAAGTAGAGCGTTTGAATAGCGTCATATTTGTTATTTTATATTGTTTTTAAAAAATAGTTCTTTTTTAATAAGAGATATTATTAAATAAAACATTTTTAAATTTTAATAATTTTACAAATATAATGACGTTATTCTGTTGGGAAATACTGTGGCGACTTTAAAGAGACTCTGTTATAATTAGCAAAAATATGACACTCTTTTTTGAAACTTTTTTTCAACATAGTTCCATGTATGTGTTTGTGATATGGTTTATGAAATTATAATTGACAGATTAAAGTACAGGAGAAGAAAAAAAATTAGACCATTTAGAGTGAGGGCAGACGAGCGTAATTTTGTGAGTTATGAGTCGCGTAGTTTGAGTTGCGTGGTTTGCGCTGCATTCGATTTCATATAAAAATACGGTTTGTTTCATACGACGACGGAAAATGAGTTATCCACCCACTCACGGGCGTAATGACGACTAACTTTCGGTCGCATTGTGCGACGGACTGGCGTGTGTGAAGGTACAGGTGAGAGGTCATTTTGATATAGGTGCGCGTGAGTATAGACGTTTCTTGCGAAAATGTTCGACCTCGGAGATTAAAATATAAATAATTGAACAACTTACTTGATTGTTACTATTAGTTTTTCCTCTGGACTGATGACTTGTCTCATATTTGTATCTGACTTAGTAATAAAACTTCGTAACTTAGTAACTGCCTCCGTGGCCGAACGGTTACCATGCCGTTGCCGACTGCCATGCAGAGGTCCCAGGTTCGATTCTCGGGCCGGGAGAAATATTTGTATGGCCTATATTTATTTGTCTCGTGAGTTTGGGTGTAATTTGTAATTGTCTATTTGTGTGTCCATGGCGCCCGCGACACAGGGTTTCGCGCGGGGTTATGTCAAAGTGTGTGCGTTATACAAAAAAATAATAAAAAAATAAAAGGTTTTACTAGGCTTAATAATTCTTGAAAAATATTCATTGGCACGTGGTAGGATATAACATATGAAACTGCCCATACTTAGTGGATGTATCCAGCTTCTTTTTCTTTTTAACCGACTTCAAGAAAGGAGGAGGTTCTCAATTCGACTGTATGTTCTTTTTTTGTTTTTTTTTGTATGTATGTTACGCGATAACTCCGGTATTTGTGAACCGATTTTCATGATTCTTTTTTTGTTGGAAAGGGGATACTTCCATATTGGTCCCATTTCATTTTGAAGGAAATCATGCACCTCAAAGGGTGGCTGTTCACGCATGAAGATTCATTTTCATGAATAGCGCATAACTTTAATTTAGGAGCAATTACTTTTAGCAATTATTTAGTTGATTTTGCTATTTCATCAATTCAAGGCGTTTTTCCCTCGATATACTTTGAGTAGTGTCGTAGTGAGAACCTATTTTTATTATCTCCAGTATCAAGTCCTGTATAGTGGCGAACTAGGGGATATTTCAATGAAACTTAGCAAATAGACGTAATTCCACGTACTTTTGAGGTCGGTTTTTTTAGTACTCTGTACTGAGATTATTCTAACATCGTCTTCTAACGCTTCATAAATGTATACTATTTTTAATGGCTCCATTACACTATTATAATACAAACACCCCGTATAAACGCTTAAAAGCAACTGAATAAAATGTTCATCCAAGCGAATTTCGGTCGAGTGCAAACTGCGCAATTCAAAAAACGCAACTCACAAAATTACGCTCGTCTGGATTCACCCTAAGGATCAAAAACACCAACTACTTAATTATGATCGAACAAGCTATTCTTGGAACAATTAACAACAGACGCGAATAATTAACATCTTATTCCAAGAATAACGCTTATTCGACTTTGGTGTAATCCATTCATGTTATTTGAATTTGCAAGTTATATTTTTTAACTTACTTGATAATTTCAAAAAGGTTACTTTTTCATTTAGTCGCTTTATTATTGGATGGTGCGATTTATTCACCATGCTCTAAAAATGTTATTTCTCGAATTACCTCATTTTATTTTTTACTTATTGCACTTTGCGTATAGTTGTCCTAAAACTGGACTATATAGTACACGTGAAGATAGTCGAGGTAGCTCGAGTACAATAGGCTTAAGGTAGAAATGAATGAGCCTGATTGTATTGTAATTGGGAAACTTATTTATAGAATAGAATATAATACGTTTATTTGCCAGAATATAGTAATGATGAAGGTCTTAAATCAAATTAGGTACATTGTATTCAATCAGATGCAGCATTAGCATTAAGCAGATGCGCAAATATTAATTTCATGTTTGGTTTCTATTGTTAATTGCACTTCAAATTAATGTAAATTTTTATTTGGAAATTCTAAGTATTCTATGTTACTATAGAAGCAATATATCAAAAGCCATTTTGTCAATTGTAATTTAAAAGTATATCCTTGCAACAATTTAATTTCATTTGGCAGATTGTTGTTAATAATTACATGCATGTTGAAGAAGTTTTTCTTATAAATTACTTTATGGCAACGAAGTTGTTACAAAAGATTCATAATTTTTGCTCTACTCTGCCTTTGATTAATTTCACCATGTATTTCGAAATATTGAGTATAAGTTTTGACAAATACACAGATACCCTTAATGTACATGCATGGCAAAGGCAGTATGTTTAGTTTTTTTAACAACGGTTTACAGTGTTGATTTGTTATGCTATCTTATACTATTTAATTTCTTAGCTTGCACTAAGAGGCTTGAATGTCTAAAGAGGATTTCAGATTGGTGCCTCTGGTGACTTCTACAATATTAACACTCATGTTGAAGTCACAGTAGAGCTCTTTGTGATAGAGTTTTTCCTGGGAACTGTATTTCCCACTATATCGTTTTCTATCGCTTTAAGCAGTAATGTGTTCCACTAATTTTCGTAATACCAAGCGATGAGACGTATAAGTCGTGCGCCTGGTGGTAAGCGACACGCCCATTCATAACAGCTGCAGTGCCACTCAGAGCTTTAAACCCACAAAGATCTTAGGGACATTGCCTCTTCGCCCATCACCTTGAGACTTAAGCCGACAAGTCCCTTGCAAACGGCACGCAGTAATGCTCACCACAGCTTGGCGATAGAAATAGACAAGGTGGCAACACTTCCCTGGACGAACTCTTTCACAAGGAAGTAACTGCTAGGAAACTGCTTTTGAAGGGTAAAGGTGCTAGTGAAATTACAGGCCCATGACACTCGTGCAGTTGCAGTGTCCTCAGATCTTTGTGATTTAAAGTTCCGAGTGGTCCTGTAACTGCCATGGGCAGGAGTGACGATTACGTGTCCAAGCAATGACCGGTATTTCACCAACACAATCGTGTGCACCCTTGTTTAAGTGTGGTTGTTAACTTAGAATAATAACGCATAGAAACCTACCCCGCACACGCTAAGTGAGGCAAATTGAAGCGCTCCCAAAGGCCTACACGAGCGGGTGGGCCGTCAGTGCTCAAGGTCAACTTGCACCGCGAACAGCTACAGAATTTTAGCTAAAAATGACGAAATGTGCGGTAAATGAGTGTAAAAATACGTCAGACAAACATAAAATAGATACTAACATCACATTCCACGAGGAAGTAACGCGTTTCAACTTGTATTTTTATATAAATATTCACTAAAACCGAAAATTAACCTACTACTAAAACTAGCCTACATGAATTTGATTTTTGCCTCACTTGTGACAGTTCCTTTGATATGAAACTATCATTCTATGCGTTGTTATTCTAAGGTTGTTAAACAAAACCTAGATATTTTTAAAAAAAGAAGAGTCATCCAAAGTATTCTTATAAGGGATCCAAATAGACTGGTTTATAATAATGTAACTGAACTGTCCTACTATAAAAATCAATGCGATGGTGCGTGTGTCCAAATATATGATGCTCTACCAAACTACATTATATGCTACCAAATAGTTTGTTTAAAAACATATTGAAGCATGGCTTAAAGACAAAAATTATTACACAGTGACCGATTTCTTGAATAAACATTGACGTATAAATTACTACTCATATTATAATATTATGTAATTGTTTGACTTTCATAATTTCTGTTATTAATTTAATTGACTATGTATTCAAACAAAAACAGAACTTTAAGGATGTTTTGTTCATGTCTACTAAACAATTAATTCAATCACCATAAGTATAATTTACCTACTATGCCTTGGATAAATTACAGCGTCGTGCTACTCGAATTATAGGCGACGAAGAGGTCTCATCACGCCTTGAACCTCTGCAACTGCGTAGAGATGTTGCATCGCTTAGCGCCTTTTACCGCATGTACCATGGTGAGTGCTCTGAAGAGCTGTTCAACCTCATCCCCCCTTCCCCGTTCCTGCTCAGAAGCACGCGTGCTGGCCTTCGTAGTCACCGTTTCACTACCTGCCGAATTCCATCGCGTACTAAAAGGTTCGGTGGCTCCTTTCTCTGCCGCACGGTTGACAAATGGAACTCCCTTCCGGCACATGTCTTCCCTCCCTCTTATGATATGGGGTCCTTCAAACGAGGCGTGAAGAGGCATATTGTAGGCAGGCAGGGTGGAGGTGGCTAGTGCAGTGAGGATTTCATCGCTGCACTAGGTTCCTTCGCGTTTGGATACCACTTTCCACTTAACATCAGGTGGAGTGGAGTCATTTGCCTGTCATGTATAAAAAAAAAATAAAAAAAAATTGCAAGCCAGATGTGGTAAAATATGAGCTCTATCTCTCTGCTGTGTTCCATCTCTTGTTCACCATATTCGAAGCAAATAAATTTTCTTTTCATTTCATACTCCTGTCCTTGACATTAAGCACCATGAAACCCATAGAAAAATTAGTAAGATCCCATGAAACCTATAGAAAAATTTGTAAGGTCCGCTGGTTCGTTCCGTGGCTTAGATGGCATAGGGTCTATCACGACTTGCTAAAAGACGTTGGTTGAATCTAGCCGTATTGAAGATATTCTTTGTAATTGTTCGACCTTCATTGAGTTTGTTAAATTTTTTATCAGATTGTTAAGTTTTTAATTGGTCGCTTACTTTATTATAAGTTTTTAATGCTATAAAGTTTAGGCCTCAAGAGTTTTAATTTTATTTCATTATTAAAAATACTATATTTATGTACCACGGCATAAAAAGTCCAAATTCGTCATTTTATCACCGAGGATGCTCTTTTTACCGTGCTATTATCGAACTTATAAATTATACCATTGTTTCTGTTAATTCATTGTAGCGGATAAACAATTTGCACACATGGCCGGGCTAACGCGTCCGCAGATTAAACTCCACTAGCTCGAAAAAGTAAGTGTCAACATAAACAATACCTTACTGACTTGGAACAAACGAATTTTTGAATGGATCCGGTACAAAACCGGCAATATTATTTTTAATTAACCCATTTGCTTTTAACTTTGGCATTTCAAACAACAAACGTCTTTTGTTGGATACTGAAAATATGTGTGTTTACATGTCGTTTTTAACAAAGCAGAATAATACTAAATATATTATTTGATTTTTAATTCGGGACTTAATACTAATATAATCTGTGGTCTCGAAGGGACTGAAAAGGCGAGTGTCAGCATCTTCTAGCCGTGCGAGTTATTTTTAACTACCCGCACTTGATCTTCATTATTTATTTGTGCACTAGGGTTCTCACTAGACCGACACACAACACTCACGACATCCGGTGACTTGTCGGGCGATACTTGATGTCGTTTACATTAGGTTGCAATACGTCCGAAACGTCGAGGTAATTAAAATATGTTATATACGTGATTAAACCCCGAATTAAAAATCAAATAATGTGTGAAAATCGTGAAAGCTTAAATCGAAATAATCTTAAATATACTTAATACATATAAAAGAAAGTAAAAAATATATTATTTCGGGGATATTCACCAATTACCTTCCTATCTTGTACCTGAAAAGTGAATACACGGGTATGCTACTCCACCGAAACAGTAGAGCTCCTTGCGAAAGATCTCGTTCAGGCAAGTACTGCCACCTTACCTATTTCTACCGCAAAGCAGTAATGCTCACATTACAGTGTTCCGGTTTTGAAGGGTAAGTGTGCTGGTGAAATTACAGGTACATGGGACTCGTCAACTTATTTATGTAGATTTTAAGACTTTCGTGGTTATTCACTAAATGATTATCACTAGTAACAGGTTTCTTACCACGGTATAACTTCTTTTTATTTTCCCGATATTTCGGAACGGTTGCACGCTCCATGGTCACGGGTTGACTGGACGGCGGCAGATGACAGCTTTATGGGCAGACATATCTGTCTACCCTCTTGCGCTGTCGACGACTACCTTCATCGCGATTTGTTGTGGCGTTACCATTGTCACTCACTTTTTTCACACAAACCACACTTACTGTATCCACACGCGAAACTGAACTCGAGGTGTTTTTGTTTTTATTACTGCACGCACTAAGGACCGGATTCCATGCACTGGACAGTTTAAAACCATCATCACGGTTAAATGTTTTGTACTTCGTGATCTCGATGGCTTCTCGTACCAACCGTGGTATGTAGTGACGTTCTGTCGAGAGTACCTGGGGGCTATGCAACTCGATCCAGTGGTTAGTGTCAGTCTGTGTGAGATGTTGTGCTATAGCCGACTTCTGTGCATCATTGTTTTTTACTGCTCGGATGTGTTCCTTCATACGATCGACAATTGTTCGTTTAGTCTGACCGATATACGAGCTCCCACAACTGCAGTTCACTTTATAGACACCCGGTGTTTGTAAAGGAAGGTGGTCTTTTGGTGAACGTAACATTTTTCCTATTTTGGTTAAGGGGGTGAAAACAGTTTTTATGGAAAACTTCCTTAGCGACCTGGCTATTTTATCTGTCACCCCTTGTACATAGGGCAGAAAAACTGGTAGTCTCTGTACGTCAATTTGCTTCTTCATTTTGTGTATTGGTTTAAATGTTTTTATTTTGTACCCATTCTGTCGCAAAACCGTCTTAACGTGCTCCTGTTCCTGTGGTAGGTGGTGTGAATCACAAAGATCATAAGCTCTATTGGTTAATGACCTGACGACCGAATGTAGGTGTTTTGGGTGATGATGTGAAGTGGCATGTAAATATTTGTCCGTGTGTGTTGGTTTTCTGTACACAGAATGACCGAGTGAACCGTCTTGTCGGACTTTGACCAATACATCCAAAAATGCAAGCGCGCGATTGTTCTCAACTTATTTATGTTTCAGGGTGATGGGCTCAGTGGCAGTGTCCCTCAGATTATTGCGATTTGGTACTGCAACTATCATGGACTTGTGCGTCCCGTCACTTGATATTATAAAAAAAAGTCACCTCTATGTACTCTTCACTGAGTATTCATTCTCCATCATCATTATCATCATCATTCAGCCATACGACGCCCACTGCTAGGCATAGGCCTCCCCCAACAATCTCCACGACGATTGATCCTGCGCTGCCCGCATCCATCGGCTTCCCGCGACCTTTACCAGATCGTCGGCCTACCTGGTGGGGGGGCCTACCCACTGAGCGTCGTCCGGTACGCGGTCGGCATTGTAGAACCTTTCCGCCCCAACAGTCATCGGTTCTCCTAGCTATCGGCCCCGCTCCACTGCCACTTCAGCTGAGCAATTCTCCGAGCTATGTCGGTTATCTTAGTTCTCTTACGGATTTCCTCATTTCTGATTCTATCACGTAGGGAAATACCGAACATCGCTCTCTCCATTGCTCGCTGAACGACCTTGAGCCTTCTTATGAGGCCCATAGTGAGGGATCACGTTTCTGATCCATATGTGATCAGTGGCAACACACACTGTTCAGAGACTTTTATCTTGAGACACTGACGTAATTTAGACGCCAAGTTTTTTGTAGTTTCCCGAACGTAGCCCACCCAGCTGGATTGGACGAGAGATCTCTTTTTCAAAGTTGGACTTATCTAACTGGACTGTCTGCTCCAGGTATAACGTAATGAGCAACAACTTCGAGTGTAATGCTCCCAATTTTAAGTGGAGCGGGTATCACATGGACATTCGACATGATCTTCGTCTTGTCCATGTTCATCTTGAGACTCACTCTTTGCGAAACATTACTGAGATCTTCGAGCATTGCGTTCAGGTCTCCCAAGGTCTCAGCCGTAAGAACTATATCATCGGCAAATCGAAGGTGTGTTAGATACTCGCCATTGATGTTGATGCCAAGTCCTTTCCAGTCCAGGAAATATCCTCCAACGCAGCACTGAATAGCTTCAGAGGTATCACATCGCCCTGTTTCACGCCTCGTTGCAGTTGGATAGGATTAGAGCGTTGATACTGTAATCGGACTTACATAGTGGCATTTTTGTATAATAGTAATATTCATTCTCCATTATCTCTAACTTTTTATTATCTAAGCTCCTTACACATACAAATATAATCCACTAGTTTGTTATAATTATTTATACAAAAATTCTTTGTATTGGTAATAGCGACATCTCTAGCCGGGGCTGGTAGCTGTAAAGGTATCTAATTGGGTGACGAAATATCATATCATCATTTCTCATAAATGGCGTTCTGGCTAAAAAGTCGTTGAAAAACCAAAAACAAAGATACGACGCAAGCATATAGAAAAATTCGTGAAGGCTGCTGGTTCGTTCTGTGGCTTAGTTGGTATAGCATCTGGCACGGTATGCTAGAAGACGTCGCTTTGAATCCGACCGGACCGTAGGAATTTTTTCTGAGGTCGATCTTTGTTTAATAAGTAATACTATATTCATAGACTTTTGAAAGTTCGAGTTGTTAGATTTTCGCGAATGTTACACATAATAAATAAAATTTTTGAAAGTTGCTTGTCTCATCCGGGAAGTGAACCGACCAAATGCGAAAAAATTACCGTTCTGAAGCGTGGCAGATGCAACTAAACGTTTATAACTTACATATATACCTTACACGTGTGCCCATCACACGAAGTAGGTACACTTGCGGCATCAGCGTCAGAGATATCACATCTCCCTGTCTCACGCCTAGTTGGAGTTGGATAGAATTAGAGCCCTGATACTGTAATCGGACTGACATAGTGACATTTTTGTATAATAGTAATATTCATTCTCCATTATCCTCTAACTTTTTATTATCTAACCTCCTTCGTACCAATACATACGTAGCCAGAGGCGAGCCTCGTTGTCAGTATGCCGTTTTACCCTAGTATGTGGCACCCTCAGAGAATCAGTAGTCTTGTTCTGACAAACGTAGAACCAGGATGGTCTTTGAGATTGATGGACTTCCTGAGAGACTGGCTACATGTCTTTTTTGTATAGCTATACTTATTTTTGGGGGAAGTAACTGTCAGCCTTCTGATAACTTGGTCTACAACAAGGCGAACGGAAAGTATTTTGTCAAGGTCGGATGTTGTTCCCAGAGACCCAGAGTTTCCAATAAACAAGCCTGATAGCAATAGCCAAGGTTGACGTCTTTAAACCCTTTGAGGTTCTTGGCCATTCTAGGGTCAGGACCAGGTCGAAACCCACACTAGAGCCATCTATTGTTTGGAAATTCACACATTTATTTTTCTCACCTCCAAATTAAGGGAACAGCTGACGTAAGTTCAAAAGGGAAATCATAATTTCTTTTTTTGTAAAATTTTATAAGTCTTAAAAAGGTAGTTTAACGTGAGAACAGAAATTATTAAAACCCTTTGAATTTATGTACTTGGCAAAATCAGAAACACGGAATTAAAACACAAACCAAAACCACTGGAATTTACCAGTTCAACTGGGAATACACATTACTCGTTAAACTCGCAACCGATAGGAAAAAAGATTTTCAAGTGGCAATAAATCACAGTCCTACCGTAGAAAAGGCCCAAGAGCTTTAGTGTAGGGTAGCCATCTGCAGGTTGATCGATAATTCAACTA
This sequence comes from Hyposmocoma kahamanoa, assembly GCF_003589595.1. Classification (NCBI taxonomy): domain Eukaryota; kingdom Metazoa; phylum Arthropoda; class Insecta; order Lepidoptera; family Cosmopterigidae; genus Hyposmocoma; species Hyposmocoma kahamanoa. Next base: position 1,210,193 of record NW_020655294.1, read on the forward strand.
TAGTCACAACAACTTCTTCTTTAGTCACCGACATCTACTCCGATTGTGGGCTATTTGCATTCAGATTTTTCTGATTACTTTGACTGTATCGTCCGCTCATCTAGTCTTCTGGCTGACCAACGCTTACGATACTGGTCCACGGTTTCCTCTCCAGCACCCTTCTAATTTTTCGGTCTTCGGTTCTGCGGCTTATGTGACCCACTCATCGCCATTTTCTTTACGTAATAAATTTTACTCTCAGACAAACCTTATTTAATTAAATCAAAATATATTTACCCATTACGCCAAGTTTCAAAGAGAGAAAAAAACCTCTTCAGTTTCTTAATAAGGGTACTTGTGAATATTCGAAACAAAATGTGTGGAAAGGAAGGTCTTGTTAAAAAAAATCAAAAGTTCTCGACATATCCTTTTATCTAGGTTTTATGTGTCACAAGGATCGTTATCACAAAGAGGATAACCGCAGAAGTCATAGACGTACACTAAGGGTCGTATTCCAGAACTCTACTCAATGCTCAAGTCAGGACTTGAGTATGATTTAAAGCACTAGAAATTATACTCAAGTCGGTTTATTTAGTAGGTCGGTCGGTCGATCGGAAGTTTAGGGTCGTATTTCCAGTGCTTGAAATCATACTCAAATCCTGACTTGAGCAATGAGTAGAGTTCTGGAATACGACCCTTAGTGTCAAATTTCAGGACCGGCAAGATTTGTTAAGATTGACTGATCTGTTGTGAACTTTGACAGTAGTGTACAGGCCGTCTCCCACCGCTATGGGAGGAGGGAAAGTAATTTAAATATTACAAATAAGATATTTTGCTTTACGGAGAAATTATTTTATTTAAAAAAAAAAGTACGAGTACATAATTTTTTATTGAATTGATATTCAGTTATTTTTATAATCCACTAGCTTGTTATAATTATTGTTTGTTACAAAGTATCTTTGTATTAGTAATAGCGACATCTCTAGCCGGGACTGGTAGCTGTAAAAGTATCTAATAGGGTGACGAAATATCACAGATTTCTCATAAATGGCGCTACGGCTAAAAAGTTGTTGAAAAACCAAAAACAAAGATACGACGCAAGCATATAGAAAAATTCGTGAAGGTAGCTGGTTCGTTCCGTGGCTTAGTTGGTATAGCGTCTGGCACGGTATGCTAGAAGACGTCGGTTCAAATCCGACCGGACCGAAGGAATTTTTTCGGAGTGTTCGATCTTTGTTTAATAAGTAATACTATATTCAAAGACTTTTTGAAAGTTCGAGTTGTTAAGTTTTCGCGAATGTTACACATAATAAATGAAATTTTGAAAGTTGCTTGTCTCATCCGGGAATTGAACTGACCAAATGTGAAAAAAAATACCGTTCTGAAGCGTGGCAGATGCAACTAAACGTTTATAGCTTACATATATACCTTACACGTGTGCCGATCACACGGAGCAGGTACACTTGCGGCATCTATTTAGATATATGTCTGTGTGGTATTGACATACGTCTAATCGATCCTACTGTAGTAGTACACGCCGCGTGTACTAGATGGCGTTATGTACTTACTAGTTCGTAGTGGGACCGGTCATACACAGTCATCGAGTATATAACCAGAGTAAAGACGAAATAAGGGCCATACATTCCTGGTAACTTATCAGTGATACATCACACAAATATCAACTCTCGTTTGCGTTGAAATCACAAATTAGAAAGCTGAAATAGCACAGCGCCAACAACTGACCTGTGTGTACGTCTCCGGATATTCCATCGGTGGCGTGAGGAAAAACAACAAAACATCTAATTACAAAACAAACGGAATCAAATTTCATCCGTAATTAAATAAGAAATATGCAATTTTGCAATTTTCGTCCATTATAGCAAAGCTCAAGTTAACCGGTCGATTTGAAATGAAACAATTGACGACACCCATTGGTGACACCCGTCAATTGTTTCGAATTCGGGCTGGCCAATCGGAGTGCAGTTGTCACAGTAATGAATAGTTTTCGAACAAATTAAATGACATTTCGTCTCTATTTCTGGTTATATACTCGATGTACATAGTGTATCATCTATGGGTCATACCGTCCGTCCACTTTAGCCATAAAACGGCTGTACGTAAAACGTAACTCTTTTTCTTTAGAACACCTACTGACCTGACATCAAATGGTTTTATTTTCAACCCGTTCTAAGAATTTACACCAACTCCACGTATTTATTCAACTTTACGTATTTTATTTACTAGATGAAACGTCAATTTTACACCGAGGCGCAGCAGTATTTCAAATTTTTCCTTTTTCACTATACTAAACGTCAGAATTGATATTTTTCCCAAAGACACAACATGGTGACCTTTGGCCTCAATTATCTCAAATCACTGTTATTCCTGGCCATCCTCTTCCCATGATGCCTTCCACGCTATAAGTAGAATAATATGAATATTTTAGTGTATACTAACTTCCTGAAATATGTAAATGCTATTATTTATTTCGCTAATGTTGTGCATAGCTGCCATAGATTTACTCCCTTTGTAATGCATGCTGTTCTTAAGCAAATTCACAGTGTGTATTATATACCTATGTAATAAATAAACAAAAGATTTCTTAGTCGCCAAATAATTTCGTATATATAAACATAGTAAATGTTACACATTAAGTTATTTTTCTGTTGTTTTATCTTTTGACAAATAGAAAGATTGGTTTTAGAACTTCTACTAACATATTCTGTGCTCTCTCAATTCACACAAACGTTCACGCTTAGTTTGTTATAAACGTAATCTTTATTTAGTTTAATGCCAATTTGTTCCATCCGATGGGACTTGAACCTATGACCATACTGCACCGTAATATTGCTCTTACCAACTGAGCTACGGGTCAAGTTATCGTATTGTCGAAACTTTTCGGTACTCTGAATTGCTTTTTTTCTATGTGTTCGATCTTTGTATTAAATAATCATAATGAAAACTAGTGGAATAATTTCGCAAAAATGTCTCGATAATATACATTTCTTTTATTTTATAAATAGAAGTAACATTTGAAATAATCATCACATTGACATTCACTGACAAATAGTTCTCAACATTGGTAAAGCAGATTCCCATGAGAAGACTGAAAAAGAAACTCTACGGGTTGCTTTTGTAAGTAAATATACGTACATATATTTCATCTAAAATACAAAATAGAGAACGGGCACTACCATGGATTTTAGGCGTCCAAGTACGCAGAACAGACACTACAGTTTTAAACCTCGTAAATGGCAAATTTTGAATGTCAACAGGAATGTTATTATAGAAGCGTTTAAACCTTTTCACTTGGACTTTCGTTCCAAGTGAAAGGGAAAGTTGTGCTTCGGTAGCCAATGGTGTACGGAAAGATGTCAAAACAATAAAGCACTATTAGCAGATAAAGGACGCAAATGAAGACTGCTTTACATACAGCATAACGTTCAAAGTAAGCCTAGGGATTTCAACGAGCCTCGTGTGAGGTGGTATTGGAATGCAAGTGGCTATTGTCGACACGACGGCACACACGAATTGATTATTATACTGAAGTGGAATTTAGGCCTATCGCTCACCAAAGGAATTTGAATATTGTGGCAGACGAGATGATAGCTGTAATTTTACTTGCTGAATATGTTATAGTATATTACTAAATGATAATATCTTGAAGAAGTATTGTAAAGTCATTATAGGGGCCATCTAGTGTATAACCAGAAATAGAGACGAAATGTTATTTAATTTGTTCGAAAACTATTGTGCTATATCATTACGGTGACAACTGCGCTCCTATTGGCCAGTCCTAATTCTTCTTCTTCTTCACCAGCTTCAACTTCAAATCGACCAGTTAACTTGAGCTTTGTTATAATGGACGAAAATTGTAAAATTACATGTTTAATATTTAATTACCGATGAAATTTGATTCCGTTTGTTTTGTAATTAGATGCTTTACGGTTTTCCCCACACCACCGAATGGAACATCACGCCATTGTTAGAGATATTATCTTCATTACAATAAATACAGAATATTTTTAGAATATACGGAGACGTACACACAGGTTAGTTGTTGGCGCTGTCTTATATTTCAGTGCAAACGAGAGTTGATATTTGTGATGTATCACTGATGAGTTACCAAGATTATATGGCCCTTATTTTGTCTGTATTTCTGGTTAGATACTCAATGATAGGGGCACATAATTATTTTTCTAATACCTGACATATTTATTAAGCGATAATAGCGAGCTTTACACAGACACTCTACCGCGCGTGATACAGCATTCGTGCGCGATTGGACGCTCGCGTAGACGTTGCAAGGAAAAGACCGCAGGATTGCACTCATTACTCCACGCGGTCTATCCTGCGTTATTAGCCTACATGAACGCTCATTACGTTGTAACAAAAACGAACACGAGCAATCACGCGCGAAAAAACGTAAACGCGCGTAATCCTGTACGCTCCTGATCACGCGCGATAGAGTGACTGTGTAAAGAGGGATAATGGTTGTCTCTAATTATAGGTTTCTTACCCGGTTAGATTTCTTTTTGTTTTCCTGATATTTCGGTTACACGAGTCGTGGTTTCGGGTTGACTGACCAGCGGCATATGACAGCTTTATTTATTATGTCGCAGCCAGTTATTACTTCAAATGTAATGTAACAGAATTCGATTGATTGCTTACGCAATGTTCTTTCTAATTATTAGAGAAATGAATTACTAAGCTATCTACGAATCGCATTAACTAGTTCGATCATGGCTTCTTCGTTTACAAATGTCACGTCAGTTTGACAGCTCGAACTGGGTAAGTTTGCAGAGAGGATAGCGCTGGTGTATTTTGAGTCTGTTCAGTTTAATTAGTTGTCTGACGAGGTCCAATGACATGACGGTGACTGGCAGGTCAGAGGAGTTGCCTTAAGAAAATAGGGAGTGTAGTTAATGGTCAATGCTTTAATGCCGGGTGCACGAGTCTCTCACTTGCGTTTTTCGCTTGCTTGCATTGGCTGGGTCACGGCGTAGCAATCTGCCTTCCGCGCAAACGCGACTCGTGAACTGTGACTGTATGACTGCGCGCACAGGACAGACCTTTGCGTATGCGCGAAACGAGGCACGCAAGCAAGCGAAAAACGAACGCGCTTTCACAAGATGAGCTTTTGGGTGTGAGATAATTGGGAAGTAAATGATGGTGGTCGGTCTCTGCGAATTTTCCGCGTGATATTTAAAATCTATTTTAACCTGATTCATCTTTTGTATTTTCGAACTAATTATTGTAAAAAATGGATAAACGAATTAATTGTAATCAACCGGCGTTATTATTTCACCGCCGGTTTAATGGATTGATAACGTCGCCGGCGCGTATAAAATACACCGTGTGGATAGGCGCTTACGATTTTACTCTGACGTGATCTCACTTTTGGACTACCATTTTTCAAATACGATTTTACGATGCTATTTAATTGAATATTGTTTAAAAAGTGATGAAATATCTATTCGAAATCTTCGAAATACTAGTGAAAGTGTTACTTATTCGATTGGAACAGACTTTACATGCTTCCTAGAATTGGTTACCTTCGAGACAGGCTTTGCCTAGTGTAGGAGCCAGTGTAACCGGTTTAGATAAAGTTTAAAAGTACATGTCTTAAACATTACGTATTCCTTAATGCGTAATATCATATATTCTCACTTCTATGCCTGTTATCGGTGATTGAACTGTATTTGTTTTTCTATACAAATAAATTATTTACTTACTTACGTATATTTCTTTAAATCAGGCAACTGTAACCCATCCTACTTTAAAGACTGTAACTAATTTATGCGAATTGCACATTTCGAGGAATTGTGTCTGGTAACAGCCGCTCCCAACCGCTCAACCCTCAGGATATGTCTGGTGATGTACTCCACTATCTCCTCAGTTTTCGTGGAGTGATGCAATCGTGACAGATATGGGACACGTTAATCTGAAAGAGTTTTTTTTGTACGATTTTTGTATCAATAATAATATGAATGGAATGTTCCGAGCTTTCTAGTGAACCGAATGATGAACGATGAGGAGAGAATTAAATTGAAAAGTTTCTCTTCTAAATTGCAGACTAAAATCCACAGTGCTCTCGCCCTTTTGGGGGTTGAAGTTTAGAATAAATAAATACGGTTAATGTCTTACTCCTACACGCCTTGCGGTCGTCATTTTAAACCTTCAATTAGAATTACATCTAAATAATAGGGTGTAATTACTAGGCCTCGTGGCCTGCGGGCTTTTAAAAGAGCTTTCAAAAGTAAAGCGGATTTTGATCAAAGCGTCTTGGTTGCCACACATTTTGACTACAGATAACATATAACTGTCCAAAGCGGGTGTATGTCATCGAGTTTATAACCAGAAATAGAGACGAAATGTCATTTAATTTGTTTGAAAACTAGTCTGCCATATCATTACAGTGACAACTGCGCTCCGATTGGCCAGCCCGAATTCGAAACAATGACGGGTGTGATCAATGGGTGTCGTCAAATGTTTCACTTCAAATTGCTATAATGGGCGAAAATTTAAAAATTACGTATTTAATATTTAATTACCGATGAAATTTGATTCCGTTTGTTTTCTAATTAGATGTTTTACTGTTTTTAGCTACAACACCGAATAGAATTGCACACCATTGTTAGAGATATTATCTTTATTACAATAAATGCAGAATATTTTTAGAATATACGGAGACGTACACACAGGTCAGTTGTTGGCGCTGTCTATATTTCAGTGCTAATGAGACTTGATATTTATAGTTATATTCTCGATGGTGTATGTCTATGCCCGGTAACGTATTCCCTGACCACATAGAAGAGCACTGCATTTAAATTCAAGTGGTGCTAACAGCAGTACCATTTTGCTACAAATGATATTGACCGCAATATCGTTGGTGCGCTTGAAGATATTGCATATATACTTTTTTTTCGGTCTTACCCACAAACATGAATAAAGAAAAAAAAACTTATAAGATCAATGGGAAATGGCACCACTGGTGTATATAATGGTATTGCATACCATATTTATAAAAAAAGAGACTTCGGCAATTACCCAAAGATCAAATAAGAAAAAAAAAAGATTAAACTCATAAGAACAATTGGATATGATACCAGGGGTGTACATATAAATGTTGCATGCACATTTAATAAAAACTACTTCTTCGTTCTTACCCAAAATTAATAAAAAAATAATCAAAAAACTTAACTTTTAAGTTCCATTAGAAATGAAATTATTTTTTGGGATTTAAGGGATTTGTTTTTTTTTTTATAAACAAACCAATGTAATAGTAAAATCATGAACCAGTTATATCTATACTCCGTGTCACCATTTATTGAACTTTTGATATATGCATGCCTCTGAAGTTCCGTAATTATTAACATACAACCATCATTGACTTACAATTATATGGACGTCGGGTCCGCGCTAAAAGTGTCCGCACTTGTAAGGCGCTAAAATCGTATACAGAGCGCGACACTCCGCTTTAGTCTTCATTTGTTCTACTGACAGCGCGATACTGCGCTGACATTACAATTTAAATTTCGAATAGGTTGACTTGGGACATTTTTTTCGTGGTTTTTGTATTAGACCCGTCGTCCATTTATTTGTAAGTAATGACAACCATAGACAAAAAATTTTGAATAATTGAAAACTTCCTGGACTATTTTATTTTTTAATTTTGGTGAAGCAACGTGCTCTGCACTCCGATATTTATCGAGCCAACAGATTATGTAACGAAGATTATTCGAGTTGATACATTTTGGTACTAGTCTAATAAACTATAATGAAATAAATTATATATTTATAATTATACAAACTCTTATTGTTTATTATAATGAATCGTCGGATTCTTCTCCATATGAACGAGAATCATAACTTGAATCCTATTAATGATTAATTCTTCTGTACACAAACTGTGAAAGGCAACATTACGAGCCCAATCAGACAATATCTTCTTTTTTGAACCCGCACACATTCACAATGAAAATTTCTTATATAAAATCGATTGTTAAAAAAAAATCGAATCGGGGACGCATTAGGACGTGTCCGTCAGGATGGCTGGGCCAAACGAGATATACAAATCAAACTGTGCTCATTATTTACTACCTATTTGATATATTTTCTACCTTAGCGGTAACGAAAATATTAAAGAAATAAAGTGGCCAGCCATTCTGACGTCAGATTGGCTGGATCACTTTACGTCTTTCATGGTTCTAGCAGTTTTTATTTTACTTTTTTTATATAACTGTTTACTACCTAATTTCTACCTAAACATACTTTTTTTTCACTATCTTAGGAAGCTTCGTTAAAAAAAAGTAATAAAACGCCATTAGGACATCACTAATTGATTATAATACGACCCTCAAAAGTTACATAAATGGTTGGACGGAGTTTAATATTAATGCTAACCATCTTATTTTTTATTTTTTATCGACGATTTAGATCTGAAATAAATACAGGTAACTTTTTCGGACTGCTACCGAGGTACCCCCTTTCCAACAAAAAAAAGAGAAAAACAGATCGGTTATCGAATTTGATTCACAAATATCGGAGTAATCGATTAACACACACACAAAAAAATACTGTGGTTGAGTACAGTAATTGAGAATCTCCTCCTTATGTTAAGCTCCAAATTTATTTGCGGAATTGAGTGCCAACCTTTTTTTCATTTGAGGTTTCAACGAAAACTTTCTTATCTAGGTATTTCGCCGGTAATCTATTTACTTTAGTATATTATTTAAATTTAATAAATAACTCAACATCACAAAGGAGTATCCTAATAAATCCAACAAAAGCATTCCCAAACACCCAATTCACTTAAGTGTTGAATGCGAGACACGGAATAAACAATATTTTACGCGGCGACTTGCATTCTTCGTGACAAAATAAACCCAACTTTGCGACAATAAGGTTGTATTAAAACAAAGCGTTTTATTAACTTCAAAAGAAAATCTGAATCAACGGAGCCGTAATAAAGGGAAGAAATTTGATGTGTAACGTTTTTGGGATTCGTGAAACTGGCTATGGACCGTGAAGAGTAAACTAGGCTACACGGACAAGAGCCTGACACTGCAGGATGATGATGATGACAGATTTAAAAAAATAAGTAATTTTATTATTAAGGTCGTTTAATGAATTTCTGATTACTTTTTTTTGTGAAATTACTCCACTAGTTTGTTATAATTATTAATACAAATATCAAACACTTAGAAAATATTGCTTCGATCGGGCTGGACTCGAACTCTTCTAGCAAACCGAGCCAGACGCTATGCCAGCTCAGCTACCGAACGAACCAGCGGACCTTACGTATTTTTCTATGTGCTATATATAGTAAGTCTATCGTTTTATAATTTAATATTAATTTAAGTTTTTATAATTACTGTATTCTGGCAATTATACACATTCTAATATATTGTAATACCATCATCAACCCATTACACATCACACTACTAGTCACGGGTCTCACGGTTTCTCTTCTTCTCAATTGTTTCCTCACAGCTGATCTGTGTGACTCCATTCTATCCTCCCAATCATCTGTATCCAGCGGTTACGATCAGTCGCCTGGCAGAGTATGGCGTTGACAGATAGTTCTAGTTGTTCGGAGATCGGATTTGATCTTTGAGTGGGATTCCTACCTCCAGGTTTCTTTCCACCTCGCCCTGCCACCAGAAAATGATTCAGGCCATACCTAGTTGCAACCCAGGCCTATTGCCGATTGGGGACTTCACATGTTTTCCAAGCATTGCAAACCGTTTTCAACATGTTTCGTCCCAATGTTTTTCTGCACTGCTCTACAGCTTGATTTGTTATTTAATATTTATTATTAACATTTTTGTCTTAAGTCGCATAAAATATCAACGAATTCCTGATTTTTGTGGCTTTTTCCTTCTTGTATATCTTGAGGAAAACGAGTTACCCACTCAACGCGGTATTTTTTATTAATTTCTGAATATATTTATGTTTCTGAGTACTTGTACGTCTTTAGAATGTTATATTGAGTCAAGCGTAGGCAGCATCTTCTAGTGGTAGAGTGCTTTCAGTACAATCCGTCCATGCACTTATATTTTTATTTCATACACCTTTCTTTCTCGCATCGAGATAACGAGGTGTTATAACGGGCTCTCTAGGCACCTTTTGCGGTAATAGGGTTTGGCAACTTGTCACAAACTTAACAAAAGTGTTATGTTGTTATCGATAATTTACCTATCGATATTTTTACACAATCTTAGTCATACAGAGGCTAAGCTTCTGAAGTTCAACAAATTTTGGTAACAGCACAGCTCTTTGTGAAAGAGTCCGTGCGGTTTTAAATGGTCATGTTGCTACTCCTCAGGTGACTGGGAGTGATCCTCAGGTTTTTGCGGTTTAAGGCTCTGAATGGTACTGCAACTGCCATGGACAGGCATGTCGCTTACAACCAAACCCACGACTTCTTCGCGTAATCACTTTATATCGCAAAAAAATACTGGATAAGCGTGTATAAATACTTATTGTTACTGCAATAAAACACTATTAATATGGTAGAAACACTTAGCATTGTACCTGAATAAATAGAATTTTGAAAATATATGGATTTTTATATGTATGTATATGTAATTGAAATAAATATATGTACAAAAATTTACATTGCTCCTACTGGTTGGTTCCACGCCACTCTGACATCGAGGGTAATGAGGCAGTGGACATACTGGCAAAGGCTGGTGCTAGTGAGACCTTTATTGGTCCTGAACCCTCTATAGGGACAGCATACAGCCTGGCAAAACTCACTTTGCTGTACAAAAGTACACACGTCTCTTGAGAAGTATAACTACAGAGTCTTGAGCATACGAAAGCCGTAATACCTGTCTAAAGGGCTAAATATTGTGTAGAAGCTCTGTCACTGGACAGGAACAGCATCAGAATGTTGACTAGAGCCTTAGCAGAACATTGTAGTTTGAATAAGCATTTGTCGAAAATTGGGCAAAGAGAAAATAGAGAGTGTAGATTCTGCCACGAGGCAGATGAATGAAAGATGCCGGTTGATGGGCGTACTGGGTAGGTACATGCCACAATCAGAGGACATAAAAAACTATCGTAGCATGGAAAGTCCTTCACATCTTTAATGCTGTTGGCCTTGAATCAGAACTGTAATTAGTGGTGATCACAATAGATCAGTTGTTGGTAGCAGTTATAAAAGGCATAGGCCCTGAATAAAGCCACCCTAATAATAATATTAATATACATGAGGGAATAGATTATTTAGAAAACAACATAATCGCTGAATAAATATCCTTAGAAAGCAATAGCTTAGAGGTAGCAAACACAAAATTACAATCTTCAGCAGTAAAGCATCATAAAAAAAGGAAAACATTATAATACGCCCACCACAAAAGATAAAACCTATGTGTGTTACAGGTCAAATTTCTCATAAAGCGTGTTCAGTTCGTCGAGTTGAAGCCTTTTTTAAGCTTCTGCTTAAAAAAAAGCTTAAAAATTTAAAAGAGAAGCGCTGTTACACTTCGTAGCCCGACACCTCTCAATAAAATTTTCTACCTTTGACTTTAACCCGGCGCCAATGACGTTGGGTCATATTGACCCGAGGCGATTTACAACGGGCATATTTTTGTTTTACGCCAATTGCACGATTTCAACGTTTGAGTAGCTGGAGATACAACCCTCCTCTACCCGACTCGCTGGTGTACTAAATGTGAAGCCATCTGCACAGCCAAGTAATACGTGCATTAAGTCAAAACGGGTCAATATGACCCAGCGTCATCGCTGGCGTGGTATTTTTGTGACTGACATTATTGGTTTATTTACTGTTTATAATTAATTAATCTTATTCCTGCTGCTTGTTGTGTGCTGACAGACATCAATTTAATCATTTGGCACCAATACGTGAACTTTCCAAAGCATTTGTTGAACAATGCCAAAAATTTATCCTGCGGGCGAAAACTGCACTATTGATGAAATGTTGGTGGTATTCAAAGGACGATGCAAATTTACGCAATACATATCAACCTCTGGCACACGCGAGAGATGTCAAGTATCTCCGTTCAAAAAGGATAAAAAAACATCTCATTACATGTATGAGATGTTTTTTTATCTGCATGCATGCTAGATTTATATATACTATCTATATACCCGGATCATACGGGAAGGTACTGCAATAGTTGCAGCAGTTGCACGTCTCTGATTGAGGACGTAGAAGACTAATTTCTAATAATAAGTTTGAGTGACCTTTCTTTTAGTATATAACTACTATTAATTGCTATTATTATTCAGAATATTTTACTAAAAATAAAAGAAATATCAAAATTATGTTTTCAATGTTGATTTTGCACGTGTTATTGAGAACGCTAATTAAATATTTATTTATACAATTTATTGTTATTATTCTTATTTCAGTATATGTCTTGACGACCCTTACTTAATACGTATTTGTTAAAATTTAGACAACTACTTTAATTTTACAAAAAATTATCAATGAGATTCGGGTCACGATGACCCAACGTCACCGTCGGCGTAATTATTTTCACGTCATTGGCGCCGGGTTAAGGTAGAATTTTGTTTTCAATACGTACTGTGGCTTTGTTTAGAGTAACTTTTAACAGTGAAACTCAGCATCGTGAGGTAACAAATATATTAGAGAAAGTTTGCAAAACTTAATCAGGACATATATTTTCTTAGTACCAAAGCAACGAGCAGAAAACGCGCGATAGATCTTTTGCATTTCAATGTTGTGTTAGAAGTGCTAATATTTTCTCCTCCTTAAATATATACGCCACATGGGCCTTGCGTCGGCTTTACGATGACGTTGCGTTGTACTGCATATAAATCAGAACGACATGTCACACGGTGCGTTGAAACGGCGCACACCCGCAAGCAAATTAGTGCGTTGAAATCAGTAAGAGAAGGTCTGTCCCAGCAGTGAGACTATACCCAGGCTAACTATTAAACTCAAAATAGAGACAATGACATCTCAATTTTATTTACCGCCTGCAAGGTTATCGATAACTACAACCATCCCATCTCTATAACACCACTTGAGTCCGCTAAGACTAATATTGTGTCAACAGAAATACAGCTTCCATTTCGACTCGCGAGTCGAGTAACACCTTTCTTGATTTACAGCATTTTATATAAGCCGTACACAGGTTTTACCAAAAAGAAGCAATGACAACTATAGCCCATTTCACATGGATCAATACAGTAACATTTCCAATTTTTACGTTGCACGCATACTATTTTTAACTAATCTCTCAACCAGGTACAAAAAGAATAGTAAATTTGTCTTATGACATTGGTACATTATTGTAACAGAAACAAATAATATTTCTTGCAGTTGTAATTTTAAGTAAAAATGGTAATATATTAAGTAAATAGAAAAAGAAATTATAACGATAAAAATAAGTTGGCTGTATGGTTAACGACCAGGAAGACCACAGGATAGAAATTAAATGTGACATCTAGCAAGCTAGACATGTGGTTACATGGCTTCAAAATCTTGCAGAGTGGTTCAACATAAGTACTACAGAACAGTTCCGAGCCACAACTTCACGGGTCCAAATTATCACAATGATAACCGGTAGGAGATGGCACCCCAACAAGAAATTTTTTAGTAGCAGTAGAGCTCCTTGTGAAAGAGCTCGTCCAGGGAATTACTGCCACCTTACTATTTCTGCCGCCAAGCGGTAATGTCAGCATTACTGTGTTCTGGTTTTGAAGGGTAAGGGTGCTGGTGAAATTACAGGCACATGGGACTTGTCAGCTTATGTCTCAAGGTCACAGGCGCAGTGCCAGTGCCCCTCAGATCTTTGGATTTAAAGCTCTCACTGGCACTGCAACTGTTATGGACAGGCGCGTAGCTTACCATTAGGTGCACGACTTGGTCGTCCCGTCACTAGATATTATAAAAAAGTTACCCCAATTGCCTGATGCGTAAAAAGAATATTTAAGATGTTCACCACAGAATGGATAAATCGAATCTAACACAAAAACCACGAAAAAAATGTCCCAAGTCAGTCTATTTAAACGTAGTGACATGTAAAGGAATATGAAAAAGCTAAAACGTTGAATTTAAATTGTAATGTCATCGCAGTACTGTCTAATTTTGCTTGCTTCGCTGTCAGGCGAACAAACGAAGACTAAACGAAAACGAAAGCGTGAATGACGCTCTGTATACGATTTTAACGCCCTATAAGTTCGGACACTTTTTAGCGCGGACCCGACGTCCATATAATTGTAAGTCAATGGTTGCTATTGATTTTATGCTTTGTTACCGCCTTTTTGTTTAGTTGTCGTCAATATTTTATTACTTAAGTAGTTTTTTAGTTACTAATTAACATAATAATTGACTCCCTTTCATTTTGTTTATTATTATGTTCTTAAATTATTGTCTCTATCGATTCATGCTTCAATACAAATTATGTCGATAAGACCTTTAAACAGATTTTTTTATCCGATTTTACATCCTACACCTCTAGAAATTTGAAATCTCAAACGTCACCGTACCCATGCTATGTGAAAGAACTAAAGATCCGGTTACAATAGAGATATTGCCTGAGATGTAGGTTTCTTTGACATACTCGTCTGAAATGTCTTTGATAGAGCTTGTGATAAAATATACGGTAAACGACAGCCTTGTAAAGTCCCAAATTGCACCTTTTAGGAAACACAGATGTATTGCATTCCGATCCTTTATATTACGCGCCGGGAAGGAGGAAAGGAAGAGCTATCTAGTCAATCAAAGGAGGAGCAATGAGTGTGGAACTAAATTGAAAAGTTCCATGCACTTGTACCGAACAAGTGCATGGAACAATATAACCGACAGAAGCCCGACAAGCATTGCAATTTTGCCGACCTCGATGGCCCAATGGTTTAAACGTTGAGCGTTGGATGAGGAGGTCCCGGGTTCGATTCATGGTAGGACCAAATTGGAAATTAAGTTTTCGAAATTGGTTCTTGTCTGGGTATTTTGGGAAGTGCCCCCGAGTGAAATCGGTTACTCTGGTACTCATAGTACAGGGAATTCTGTAGTTTGACACCAGGTTACCAGGTAAGTAGGCCACTAAGTTCGTCAATAAAAAATCGACCTTAATTAGTTTTGCTTGTGATTTTTTTAATAGAAAAGACAAGTATGTCATCGATAACGTATCGCTTCTGAAAGTGAAATAATTTATTACAGGTAATTTATACTCATCGAGTATATAACCAGAAATAGAGACATCCATCCCTGGCAACTCATCAGGTAAAAGGGCTTTACATCGCTGTTGAATTTAAATTGTAATGTCATCGCAGTACTGTCTAATTTTGCTTGCTTCGCTGTCAGAAGAAACAAACGAAGACTAAAGCGTGAATGACGCTCTGTATACGATTTTAACGCCCTATAAGTTCGGACACTTTTTGTAAGTCCATATAATTGTAAGTCAATGACTATAATTGTAATTTTGTTACAGGTGACAAAAAGAAACTTTATTGAAATAATAAAGAGCTGTGCATAAACTAACAAGGGAATGCATAAAGAAAAACGAGCGAAATTCAGTGAAGTTATTCTGAAATAAAAAGATAGAGAAAGGTACAAAAAAGAAAAAGAGGATTGTTTAGTGAAGAGGATTAAAGACCGTACACCAGGAGAGCAAAAACAAATTCGTAAGCAATGGGACGAAAACACTCTAAAAGTCGCGATAAGAATCAGCCGAAACAAACTGAATTTACATTTATAAATTACCACAAGGCTGCAGAATTTTCAAGATCTGCTTTAGACCTTTTGTTGATCAAAATTAATGGAGAAATAGAACTGAAAATATGTAATAGAGATTGGAGAAACGTGTAAATTGGAGCACTATGAATAAGGGGCTTTTAAAATACAATGTGTTGATTTGAATTCTCGCCATATTTACAGAGGTCATTGTATATCCGAAACTGAACCCAAATCACTAAAAAAAAAAATAAAAAAAATTCTTACTTTTTATATAATTGCGGTAACCAACTTTGATACAAAGGTCATTGACTTGCACTACACGTGGTACAGGTACCGGCAACCATTTGAACAATAACCTTTGCGCAATATGCGCAGAAAATGTACATTTAAGATCTATTTGGTGGTTCGATTATTATTATTATAATTAAGGATTTTCCTTATCACCAGGTGCAAGACTTGTTTTTCCCGTAACTGGATAATTATAATAATTATAACTTTTTTATTTAAAAAAAAATAAAACTGATCTCAAAAGTTCGTGGAATTACATCTATTTGCCAAGTTTTATTGAAATCGGTTACTGAAAAGTGCACGAACCAGGATGCACCCCCCCTTTTTTTTTTTTTTTTTGGATGCACCCCCTGGTTGGCCAACATTAGAGGTGGAATATTTTCTTCAAATCCAAATGGGGTAATACTGAGGTATCCTCTTTCCAATAAAAAATTCCTCAATAAAATCGATTGGTTCTAAACGCCGGAGTAATTGAGACACAAAAAAATGCTGTTGAATTGAGAACCTCCTACTTTTTAAAGTCGGTTAATAAAAACATGTAGTTAATTTTATAAGCTAGTATGGAATAGGTATATCCAGTACTAAGGTTTTCGCGATTGTTAAACATAGGAAATAGAACAATTTTTTTGGACGTAAATCGCGTATATTAGATTTTTCAGTCAGCCGTGATCATGGGCCCTTTAATGGATGAAACGATGGTTTGTTTGAAAAAAAAACAAATATACCCTATATAGATCCGAAAAACGAATTGCTTTTCCAGTATAGAATTAACGTTGAAACATTACCTCGTAATGTCTGCATATAATTAAATATGCAAGGTGCAATCTGTTCATTTTGCTGGTTCAGACATTTGCATACGTTTGTAACTGAATAGAATATTTACCTGTAAACTAAGGTAAATATTCTATTCAGGGTTCCTGTTCGGTATTGAGAAATTTGAGATAAGTTCCCGTTTTGCGCTCACCAGAAATTTTAATTAATTACATGCAGTACAGTTTCTAGTCAAAGCTTTGCAGTTACAAACTGTTGTACGTGTATTTAGTGGAGCTAAGTGTATTAAAAGTGAACATTACTAATTGTACACACGATGATGTTAGAAGTTTCATTAGGATAACAAATAACGCAAACGACGCAAATAGCGAAGCGTTGTTTTTCTTTCTTTGTAATGTCAAGTGTCGGGTGGCCGACTGCGCACATCCTATTACAGTGCTCCGGCGTGGCCAACCACAGAGCGAAGTACCTTGGGGTGCCGAGGTCGTTTCCTGAAGTCTACGGCAACCTCGGTTTGCCGATGACTTCGGGGAGCGAGATTGCTGAAATTCCTAGAGGATCTAGGATGGCACGAATAAGACCCTGCACCCACCACTCGCAACCACCATGTATCAAGTGGCGGGACGAACAAGTCGTGTCCTTGGTGGTAAGCTACACGTCTGATCGTAACAGTTGCAGTGCCACACAGAGCTTTAAATTGCAAAGATCTGAGGGGCACTGCCGCTGCGCCCGTCACCCTAAGACGTAAGTCGACAAGTCCCATTTGCCTGTAATTTCACCAGTACCCATTTCGCTAATTAAATTATATACAGGTTACGGTAAAAAGGAACTTACCCCAAAAGAGCCTGTCATTTCTAAAAGTAATATCCTTTACAAGCAGTTCGGTTTTCAATGGTAGTACAAATATAATACTTTAATTAGGTTAAATAATTGAACTGGTCAGAATTTTATGTAACGAGCGCGTGTGCTCTGAAAATTTAGTAGACAGTGGCAATGGAAAGAAGAAAAATAAGTGACGAAGAAAAAAAGGAATTTTAGAACGATTCAAAAAGTAGGTGGGCAGGAACCAGAGAAAAGGGTGGTAAAAAGGTGGGATGACAACGAATGAGGTCGCATCGTCACAATTTATTTCTGCCGCCAAGCAGTAATGTCAGTACTACCCGGTTTTGAAGAGTAAGGATGCTGTTGAAACTACAGGCACATGGGACTTGTCAACATAAATGTCTCAGGGTGACGGGCACAGTGGCATTGCCCATCAGATCTTTACGATTTAAAGCTCTGAGTGGCACTGCTATGGAGAGGCGTCTAGCTTACCATAAGGCGCACGACTCGTTCGTCTCGTCACTTGATATTATAAAAACAGCCGGTTTTTGTTTATTTTTTATTTAATTTTCCCCTTGCAAGAGACCCGTGTGCAGTAGTTAAGCGACACAGTTCTATACCTGTCCTGTCCAGTTACGAATTCTCTCTAGCGAAGAACTGTCTCGTTTCCCGGCATTAATTTATAAAGCCTTGGAAGGGTTGGTCTGGAATAGTTAGAATCGCAAATTTTGAGTAGCTCAGGTGTCCGGTTCGCACATTCGCTAGTTCCCAAATCGAAATAATAACTTTCGGTGAAATTGTTTTTCTTCAATTTTGTTTGGTTCTGCATTGCAATAACGAGAGATGCGTTCTGTGTACCGTTTAGGTTCTCGGGTTTCTCTCAGGGAAAAGTTTAAGGAGACTGGTATCATGACTACTACATCACAGTACATGCACACAAATATTTTGTATGCTAGTAAAAATATACACAATTTCAATAATAAAGACGATATCCATAATATTAACATTGGAGCTAAGTCCACGATTTCGTTTAACCATGGTAAACGACTCTTTTAAGGGGAACTGTATATATTTTTACAATAAGATTCCGGAGCATATTTTAAGACTTTCTAAGTCTAGAACTACATTAAAAATATTTTCATTGGAAAGTCATATTACATAATTAAACGTTAAATAAAGATGTATGGAAAGACTATATTGCTCTAGATTACATACAAAGATTCAAAGTGTATTCCATAGTATATAAGTTTATTTGAAAAGAGCAATCCCTAGAGTTTCTTGCTTGTTCTTCTTAGGGAAGTCAGCGTAGTGAACAAGCAGTAACTTAAAAGTGACGTTTTGAAGTGTATATTTATTTTACCTATTTAATAAATGATTCTTTTACTTTGACTACGTTTTGTTGTTCGTAATTGAAATTCGTAATTGTGAACAGTTTATCATCCTAAAACATTATAGAGTTATTATTTTATTACAGTATATAAAACTATAAATAGCTCGTTATTATTCTTTATTATAGTTGTTTTGTACGATTTCATATTAAATTCATTCATCGCTGGTGCCAGTAAATTTATTTGGACCCGCTTCGGGTCTGCAGCATAAATACTTGTGGGTAGTTTCATAAAATACCCCTCGAATAAACAATGTTTCGCTACATTCAGATGCAAATGAGTCAACGCCGTTTATAAAGTGGATGTCTGTTACACCATTATAGATTGTTTTGACTTTTGAGTTTGTGTTTGCATCTTTGTATACCAGCGCGACATTTGATGATGATGATTTATCATCGTCAAACCAGGGCTGGCCATTGTCCGTTAGGAGAAGAGACTTCACCCGTTTTTCATTACAATCTTTTCCTTCATCATTAACAAGAGGCATTGCTAATAAATATGATATAATTATTAGACATCATATACGTTGCTCTGACAACGACGGTACCACAAACACCCAGATCCAAGACAATGCAGAAATGTTAGTTTTCTTCGTTGACCTGGCCGGGATCAAACCCGGGACTTCAAAGATGGCGACTCCGCAGAGCTCGAATGGGTTAATAAATAATAAACCTTCACAAATGTACATAACTTAAAAATTAAGGCTATAGGTACTATACTATACCTGTCGATACAGGAATTTAGATCGTCGTCCTCTCAGTTGATAGAAGCAATTGCTTTCCCACAAGTGCCGTTCATGGTCTCAGTGTAACATTACTATTTACCATAAGCCAACTTTAACCTAGCGTTGCACCTGGTGTGCTGAAATTGCCACGCGGCTCTCAGTGAGATACAAATACATAGTATGAAATTGTTTTCTCTACGCGCTGCATAAGCTGAACGGGTCCCAAGGCATGACTTGTACAATGAAAAACAACTAACAGAAGTATTACAATGACACAAATATTCTCAAATTATCCAAAAACAGAGAAAAAGATGCTGTTCCTTGTGTAATATAAGTTTATTGAATGTTAGGGTTGTTCACCATCATGGTATTCAATTATTTTTTGTGAAATTACTCCACTAGTTTGTTATAATTCTTAATACGAAGATGGAACACTTAGAAAAAATCCTTCGTTCCAGCTGTATTCGAACCAACGTCTTCTAACAAACCGTGGCAGACGCTATTTCAACTAAGACCTTTCAAATTTTCCCATGTGCTTGTTGTAGATTTTTGTTTTTTTTTTACAACTTTTTTGCGACATCTGCGAAATATCTATTTATTAACTCAGCCAGGTTACCTTTACATCTACCATCATCTGACCAGAGATGTTGCTTCGTGGCTTTGTTGGCTTAGCGTCTGGCATGGTTTGCCAATTTTTTTGAGAATTTTTTCTAATTGTTCGATCTTTATATTAACAAGTATTATTATTAGGGTTGCTTCGCTTAAGGCCTATGCAACCCTTCATCAGTGCGACTATTAATGGGTTTTTCATAACTTCATGGATCTGTGATCACCACTAATAACAATATGGAGCCAAGTATGTTAAACAACAGAACTGTGATAAAGAACAGAAGGACTTCGATTGTTTTAATATCCTCTGTTTGTGGTCTGATTCGGACTATTCTCTCAGGTCTTCACAAGTATAGTGGGACACTACACTAAGCTCCCATTTCTACAGCATTCGCCCTACTTTCATGCGTCTATTGCACAGTACAATAATGTGAATATACCACAAAAATTGTACGCCTATGACAGCCGTAATTCTTTTGTTCCGTTCCATCCAAGTTCCATTCCGCGAATAAATTAAAAGCCTGATATCGATTGAATTATAATTGAAGAGTCGTTATAGCCGAACACAGCAAGGAATACATATTGACGATGACGTGCAAAATAAAACCATGTCGGTGAAAATGTGAATAGTCCTAAATAATACAGACAAAAGGTGTTTCACAGAACAAAACTGCCAGGCTTATTGAAACAGCCCTTAAGAGACAGGCGCGCCGTGAATGGAAGGGCTTTATGCAAAAACTTGCCGACTTCGACAATTGTGTAGCTTCGTTAAATTAAAATTTACTTATTTAATTTACTTTACTAAGGCTTTGTGTTCTAAGTAATATCATTCTCTTGGATGTACTTGAAAAATGGACGTAATTGAAAATTTGGTTGGAATAAGATTATTTACGAGTTCTATTGAAGAATTCGTCATTCACTTTTTTTTATGGTAACAAGTCCTGCGCCTGGTGGCAAGCAACACTCACTAAAAATTGCTACTCAGAGTTTTAAATCTGTTTCTGAATTTTAAATTTGTTTTGGAGTTCGTCCAGGGAGGTACTGCCACCTTACCTATTTCTGCCGCCAAGCAGTAATCTGAACATTACTGTGTTCCGGTTTTGAAGGGTCAAGGTGCTGGTGAAATTACAGGCACATGGGACTTGTCGACTTACGTCTCAGGGTGACGGGCGCTGTAGCAGTCACTATCTATTTGTGATTTAAGCTGTTAGTGGCACTGCAACTGTTAGGAAGAGGCGTGTCGCTTACCACCAGGCCAACGACTTGCTCGTCCCGTCAATTAATATTATAAAAGAAATGTAACCGTTAGTCCGTTGACCCCAAGTCTGGTAATTTTAAATCATCTTAGATGTGTGCGGATAGAGTGGCAATGGTAGGATTTTGTTCGTTTGGTATTCTGGTATTTAAAAGTTAGTGGCTAGCCGTCGATCTACCAATCAACTGCTAATTTGGTATTCTGCGCTTTGATGGCGAAGCATTAGGACGTCCATGTCGTTGTCTACTAATTATGTGACGTAAAAGAAACCTTTTAATTTGATGACAAAATTGCTGATTGAAGGTGATAAAAATTAAGATATATATTGTCATTTCCATGGTAGTTTTAGTCAGGCAACATCGAGCGTTAGTGATTGAATGAATGAAGCCATTCCACTGACACTCTATTGGGACTCAACTGCCATTGCCATTTAGCAGGATAATAAATGTTATCATAATTGGTTTCTGTAGTTGTGCCGTAGTAAATAAAAAAAAAATTATATACATAGATGGTGGTAACCCATTGAGCAAGCGGTCCTCAACGTACAGTTTCTTAATTCAAATCTCCGATTGATTGCATAACTTTAAAAAAATCATTAGAAAATAATCCACGCGCAAAAAGAAACCCTGACAGACTTGTCGTTGAAAATGTACCTAAAACTATATTTTACTTAAAAAGTTCATATTACATGTACGCATGAAAATTTATAATAGACTACCAATTGAAATAACAATCTGATATTTAAAAGAATTACAAGTGAACTGTATAAATACCTAGTTAAAAAAGGATATTATAGTGTGAATGATTACTTAGAAGTCTGAAGCGTCTGGCACGGTATGCAAGAAGACATCGGTTCGAATCCGGCCGCATCGAAGGAATTTTTTCTGAGTGTTCCATCTTTGTATTAATAATTATAACAGAAATAATTATAAGGCTGAATAGATGAACTTAAATGTAATAACTACCACCATCCTGTTATAATCTATTCAATGCAAATAAACCTCATTACATTTCAACATATACACAAAAACGATCCAGGCCCATATTTTCCTACATAAGTTTTGTTTACAGAGACCCTTCCTATCAACCTCATGGTTACGCGGGTAGGGCACTATAAACTGTGCGAGCCAGCTAAGGGACCGTCTAAGTCAGATCCGCCCGTTTGAACGGTCTTCACGGACTAGTGCCTAGGGTGAGCCACCTCGAGTGCTGCAAGTACAACACCTCCCTATTTTCCAAATACGTATCGGAGCTGTAGGCACGCTCTCTTCCCGTTGCGCTGTCGTTTCCTCTTTTTTAAGTCAGTTAAAAAGGTAGACATTCGATACGGTTAGTGGAGAATGCTCGCTTAAGAAAACTGCGTAAGACATCCTTCTCTTGGACGACTTAAAAGTCGGATACAACAGTTTGTAAGGAGAAGGTCTATCAATGTCAACCAGATTAAAGATGTCTTTAATAAAGTCCAGGTCAAAAGTATCAAGAATAAACGAGTGTTAGAAAAGATTGATGTCAGTCGTGGAAACAAAGTTGGTGTGTTAGAAAAGTAACTTAATGTCGGTGGTTCTGTTTGTCTCCAGTGGGTGACAGTCACGATTGTGTGACACATTCTTTACCCCTTTTTTTGAAGTTTTATACTTTATAATAATCAATGGTCGGCCTATTCCGGCTGTTCCATTATTTTATAGATATATGTAGATAAAAGTCTACATGTAGATACCATGAGTGACATGCGAATTTAAAAGAGTGAATTAAAATTGTTAAAATTCACGAAAAATAATTCGTCCACAGAATATTTACAAGTCCAATTGTTTTAAGCAAAACGCCTGCCAATTTTATCCGGCAATGTAACCCGGCTAGAGATAGGTCATGGATAAATATCATTGAGATAAATACTCAGGATAAATATCCATTTTTACTTTATATTTATCCAAAAACATGGATAAATATTTTTAATCGTGGTTTATTATTTATATTTAGTAAAATAAAGTATATTTTGAAAACACTTTGTGTACCTACACAATTATAAATATTTTTTAATGATTTTTAAATAATAGATTTTGTGTGTGAAATGTAAAAGAGAATCCTTAGGCTATTTCAAGTACAAACATGACTTTATTTAGTACGCAGTAGACCCCAAGAGACCATAAAGTTGGGTCGCACTTTATTAACGCTGTATAGGTCAGCTCAAGGCTTACAGTTAATTTGCTAACTTTCTGTCAATCGAGTTTTTTATACCACTCGACTCGAATAACGTAGGTAGAACAGTATTGTTACATAAAAGAATGGCAAAACCTTAATTATTTAATAAAAAAATGAATTCTAATGAATTTTATTATAAAAAACTCATTATATATTACTCATTAGATAAATACTCAGTAAAAACGGATTTTTTTTCTTTTTTTTTTATAAAATACAGGTGCGCATTTGACCTCCATCTCACCTGATGGAAAGTGACGATGAGGTCGATGATGAAGCATGCACACCTAAATAATGCCTAATCACTCTCGCCTTGAAAAGATCCAAGTTATAACGTTCAGGGAACAAGTCTGCAGGCAGGGAATTCCACTCCATAGCCGTTCGCCATATAAATGTGTAAGCGTAACGCTTCGTGCGAACCTTTGGAATATCCACAACATAGATAGAGCCCAACATAGATAAAACCCAAGTCTACACCTAGTCTCCCGGTGATGGAAAGGGGAAAGCGGAATTAAATCGTGTAATTCCATCGCACACTCTCCGTGATATATTCTATATTTATCGGATATTTATCCTTATACGGATATTTATCGAGTAAAGACCCATCTCTAAACCCGGCCCATAGCGGCTTTCTCATACCGTATAATAAGATCTGTCTTTTCACCCCAATGTAAAAAGGTTATATTCCGCCCTATATTCAAGCGGTCTGAATGAATGAATTGCCGCTGAGAAGTACCAAGTTATGATATAATTAGGGAAATTAGGAACGCACAGGTGCAAGCGAGAAAGGTAATGGTTGGCAGTCGCGTCTCGATTGGTGTTAACGAGGCAAAATTTAAACTTCAGAAGTTGACACTGAGAAAGTTACATTTTCAAATAGCAAGGCTTTTTGTTTGGTTTTTATTAAACGTTAATTCCCAACGTTCGAAACCATTTTCGAAAAGTTATTTATTTGAGTAAAATCATTGACTTACAAATAAATGGACGACGGGTCTAATACACAAACCACGAAAAAAATGTCCCAAGTCAACCTATTTAAACGTAGTGACATGTAAAGGAATATAAAAAAGCTAAACGTTGAATTTAAATTGTAATGTCATCGCAGTACTGTCTAATTTTGCTTGCTTCGCTGTCAGTCGAACAAACGAAGACTAAAGCGTGAATGGCTCTCTGTATACGATTTTAACGCCCTATAAGTTCGGACACTTTTTAGCGCGGACCCGACGTCCATATAATTGTAAGTCAATGAGTAAAATGCCCTTACTTTTTAACCGGCTTAAAAAAAGTAGATTTATCGAGTTCTTAGGTTTTCGCGATTGTTACACATAGGAAATGAAACTATTTTTCCGGATTTAAATCGCGTATATTCAGTCAACCGTGACCATGGGACCTGTAAAGGGCCCGAAACGTCGGTTTGTTTGAAAAAACAAATATACGCGATTTAAATCCGGAAAAATAGTTTCATTTCCTAAAAGTAGATTTGTTTTGTGTATATCACGCGACATTTGTGCACCGATTTCGATGATTTTTTTTTTGGAAAGGGTTTGGAAAGGTTTGATTTATACATTCCACTGCGTGTATTTTTGTCATGATGCCTGATAAGTTGAAGATTTTTGTTTTAACCACGGAAAAAATCAATGGAAGTGCCTTAGACCTCGATTACTATCAGAACCTCACACATTCATAATTGGAAACACTACAAAAAATGATATTGATTGGTCGTAGCTTCATATTTAAAAATAAATAACAAATTCTGGATTGTTAATACAATTTAAACTTTACCCTGTTGGCATATCGTTGAAAGTTCAATAACATTAATACCTGTTATTACAAGTTACAACGTTTTGATATTAAATTTAAATTTCAATCAATGCCATCTAGCGGGTAATTTCTGAACGACGACGAATTGAAGTTATTAATTCAGTTCTCCAAAAAAATTATATGGACGTCGGGTCCGCGCTAAAAAGTGTCCGCACTTGTAAGGCGCTAAAATCGTATACAGAGCGCCAAACTCCGCTTTAGTCTTCATTTGTTTTACTGACAGCGCGATACTGCGATGACATTACAATTTAAATTTCGAATAGGTTGACTTGGGACATTTTTTCCGTGGATTTTGTATTAGACCCGTCGTCCATTTATTTCTAAGTCAATGCGTTTTTCCAATATTTTAGAGAACTTGTACGAAAGAATGACACAACCATACTGGAAACACAAGCACTGGAAATACGATCCTAATGGCAGGGACTGGAGTATGATTTCGAGTGCTTTAAACCATACTCAAATCCTGACTTGAGCATTGAGTAGAGTTCTAGAATACGACCCTCAGATAGGTCTTTCAAGGTTGGCACGCGTCTGACTCTAACTAACCACTTCTACT
>NW_020655294.1:1261280-1266987 GCF_003589595.1 Hyposmocoma kahamanoa
ATGTGTAAACAGCATCGCTAACTTTTTGTCACTCCATCAGGTGACAGGAAAATGAAATTCGAACGTATTTAAAAAAAGAAATCAATCATTTACGTTTCATAATTGATGACTTGGGCGTGCCAACGCTTTGCACTGTGGGCACTGAATGAGGAAATCCTGCGTTCGATTCGAAAAAAAATGAATGCAGATAGACTCACTTTCTTGTAAATAGGGATAATCTTTATGGCGATGAACAAATTAGGACAGCAAAGTTGGTGAAATAATAAAATGTTATTAATTTTGTATGAAAAATATTTTATTAAATTTGATCACATTCTGATGTCCTGATTTTTTCTTCCAACACAACGTGTCACATGAAACTGAGCCGATCAGCACTAAAAAAACTAATTTTTATCCATTTTTATGGACAACTCTTTAGATCAATAGTGTCAAAACTGTTTTCACAAAAAAAAAACTTAATGGTTCCTAAGACAGTTTCCTTGTATCTCCTAATCTCTTACACTTTCAGAGTTCCCCGCACTGTTCCAGTAAAAAAAACACATCGTGTACCTATTCACACTCGCCTTGAAAAGAAAGAAGTTAAAATCTGCCGATATACGGATGAAAGCTGAATGAAAGGTATACCAACTACCTATAACTACCAACATCTGTCGACCTTTATGAAGGATGAGTTTTGGCTGAAGAGTGTCATGTACCGGCGATTCCGAGGCCGACTACCGAACATCCACGTTGCGTCACACGTCGCAGACAATACGTATAAATATTAATTAGTCGTTAGTGTTTAATTATATCATTATATATGTTTGTCTATAAGGTATATATCACCGAGTATATAACCTGAAATAGAGACGAAATGTCATTTAATTTGTTAACCGACTTCAAAAAAAAAAAAGGAGGAGGTTCTCAATTCGTCTGTATGTCCTTTTTTTGTATGTTTGTTACGCGATAACTCCAGTATTTGTGAACCGATTTTCATGATTCTTTTTTTGTTGGAAAGGGGGTACTTCCATAGTGGTCCCATTTCATTTTGAAGAAAATCATCCACCTCGAAGGGTGGCTGTTCACGCATGCAGATTCATTTTCATAAATAGCGCCTAACATTAATTTAGGAGCACTTACTTTAATGGTTGATTTTGCTATTTCTCCAATTCAAGGCGTTTTTCTCTGAATATACTTTGAGTAGTGTCGTAGTGAGAACCTATTTTTATTATCTCCGTGTCAAGTCCTGTATAGTGGCGAACTAGAGGATATTTCAATAAAACTTAGCAAATAGACGTAATTCCACGTACTTTTGAGGTCGGTTTTTTTAGTACTCTGTACTGAGATTATTTGTATTTTTTTGAAAACTATTCTGCCATGTCATTACTGCGACAACTGCGCTCCGATTTGGCCAGCCCGAGTACGAAACAATTGACGGGTGTCGTCAATTGTTTCACTTCAAATCGACCAGTTAACTTGAGCTTTGCTATAATGGACGAAAATTGCAAAATTACATATTTAATATTTAATTATCGATGAAATATGATTCCGTTTGTTTTGTAATTAGATGTTTTGCCGCTTTTCCCCACACCACCGAATGGAAGAGTACACTATTGTTAGAGACATCTTTATTACAATAAATACAGAATATTTTTGGAATATACGGAGACGTACACACAGGTCAGTTGTTGGCGCTATCCACAGACCACATATCTTTCTTCCGTGGCGTTGTCTATATTTTGGTGCAAACGAGAGTTGATATTTATAAGTGATGTATCCCAAAGGTGTTACCAGGAATGTATTGCCCTTATTTCGTCTCTATTTCTGGTTATATACTCGATGGTATGGGTCTTTTGTAACCTGAATATAAATAAATATGAAGCGTTCAGAGAATAAATAAATAAATAATAATTAAATAACGCACACACTCAACATAGCCCCGCACTAGGGAAACCCTGTGTCGCGGGTGCCATGGACACACACATAGACAACCACAAATTACACCCAAACTCACGAGAGAAATAAATGTAGGCCATACAAACATTTCTCCCGGCCCGGGAATCGAACCTGGGACCTCTGCGTGGCAGTCCGGCATGGTAACCGTTCGGCCACGGAGGCAGTTGAAAGAGAATCATCAAATCTGCAGACAGGGAATTCCACGCGTCCTTTAAATGTGGAATCGTAACTGCCTGTTGGGGTGGCCACTGGTGTGGGTTTCCAATTGTGAAAAAAAATACATTTTCATTCCCGTGAAGCACCTTAGTAGTTGGTAATTATTATTATTAAATATAAATACTTATTTTTGTAATAATATGTTGATCACAATTATTTTCAATTCATGCTATTTTACTTAATACAATCTATAATAATTCCTATTCCTATGTTAGATTTAATAGATATACAAGTTCTTATTATTTGTATAATATAACATAACGAGGTATACATAGGTAACGAGTATATATAGGTAACGTAACGAGTAAATTGAAGCCGTAAAAAGGTCGCCACAGGTCAGGCTTAGCCTGGTGTGGGACCTGTAATGACTCACAATGTTTTCAGGCATGGCATCACGTTAACAATGCAAGTTTTTTGTTAATGTTTAACACACACTTAATGTTCATTTAGCATAAGTATCATGTTCTTGTCTTAAAAATGAAAATATGTAAAGTATTTTGTTTTTCTGTGTGTTTGTGATGCCAATAAACATATTCCTATATTCCTAACTTCGTGCGAAACTGCCTCAGTGGCCGAAAGGCTACTAATTAACTAATTTGTGGTTGTCTATGTGTGTGTCCATGGCACCCGCGACACAGGGTTTCCCTAGTACGGGGCTTTGTTGAGTGTGTGCGTTATTATTATTAATCTACAATATAGGGGTGGAATCCCAGCCTACGTCTAGTCCCCCGATGATGGAAAGAGGATGGTGGAAATAATTCATGTAATTCCGTCGTACTCTGTGATATATCCCGGATAGAGTATAGATAAGCAGGCAACTTTACGGTGACGTTCAGGGCTCTGCAGCTTCGCCTCTACTAAATCCCAGTCACTGATAAGCCTCTTGGCACGTTTTTCTGAAATAAATGGTTATTAATATTATTACAGTTATCTTCTTTAACTTTTTTTTATAATAATAAGTGACGAATAAGTCCTGTGTCTGATGGTAAGCTACACGCCTATCCATAACAGTTGCAGTGCCACTCAGAGCTTTAAATAGCAAAGATCTGATTGGGCACTGCCACTGCGTCCGTCACCCTGAGACATAAGTTGACAATTCATGTGACTGCAATTTCACCAGCAACCTTACCCTTCAAAACCGGAACACAGTAACGCTGCCATTACTGCTTAGTGATAGAATTAGGTAAGGTGGCAGTACCACCCTGGACGAACTCTTTCACAAGGAACTCTATTGCTACTAAAAAAATTCTCGCCTCTCCCATGACGTAAAGTATATTTCATGGGAAAAGCTGTGTTCCTCCATAATGGCATAGTCGGCCGGGATCAAGGACTCAGGTTCACGAACCGGCGATCAATACGTGCTATATCGAACAGTATCTACAGAAGTCTTATCCAGGGAAGTACTGCCACCTTATCTATTTATGCAATGTGAGCATTACTGCGCTCCGGTTTTGAAGGGTAAAGGGTGCTGGTGAAAAAACTTAGCATCAGCTGCGCGAATTGTTCGTCTCGTCAGTCGTTATCATAATATTTATAACTTTTTTTTAGCCGCTCACGCGATGCGCTCATCCTACCGCAAAACGGCGGCTATTTGGTTTCGCAAATTAGAAAAGGATTCAGTTTAAATACAAGTTTTAAAAAATAAAAATTATTATTCTGCATTGCTAAATAAATACCCTCCCTGCTACAACAAAAACATCTCAAATAAAATGCAGTAATACACCGCAAATTCTGCACTTAAAAAGCACTAATGAAATTTTTGGTGTACTTGGGTAAATATGATAATATTCCGTTTGAGTGATTCTAATGTTTACCGTGAAATTACTCCTTAAAGTATAGTTTATAAACATTTATATTCAGGGTAAACTTAAAAAACGCAACTTACGGTATGTTTTCAATAAATAAACACCGACATAACCAGCCCAAACAATAACACACGATTGTCGTGACGTATTTTTGAAGTTTTTTTTTAAATGACAGACACAGGCATTAAAAACTTTATGGTTTGCTAGAGTAGTTACCGAAATAGCAATTAGTATTAGTTCTTTTACCTGTTATAACTTCGATATCCGATAAATCGGTATAAAATCATAACCGGCACCTCTAGGTGTGGTATGCTTCCAGAGACGCATGCATCGCGTGAACGGCTATAATTACACCTATTTGCCAAGTTTTATTGGAATCGGTTAACGGAAAGTGCGCGAAACCGGATTCACCTGTACTTTGCCACCCTTAGAGGTGGAACATTTTCTTCAAACTTGGATAGCACCACTACTGAGGTACCCTCATTCCAACAAACTAAAATCATCAAAATCAGTTCGAAAATGCCGGAATAATCGCGAAATATATGCACGAAAAAATACAGTCGATCTTTGTATTAATAATTATAACAAACTAGTGGAGTAAGGTCACATAAAAATAATTAAATATCAATTCAATAAAAATTTAGAATACAGTGAATAGCGACATCTCTCGCCAGGGCTGGAAGCTGTAAAGGTATCTAACAGGGTGATAAAACTTCCATAGATTTCTCATAGATGGCGCTACGACTAAAAAGTCGTTGAAAAACCAAATACAAAGACACAACAACAAGCACAACATAGAAAAATTCGTGAGGTCCGCTGGTTCGATCCGATCCGTTTGCGATAATTAAATACAGTCGAATTGAGGACCTCCTTTTTTTAAGTCGGTTAAAAAATACACACATAGTGGGATATCCACAACATTCTATCAAAGGGGCAAGGAATCTAGGTCTCTGTATGGTGCATTGTTCTTCAAGAACTCAAGGGTCCTCAACACGTATACTGGGCGTAAGAAACAGCTGAATACGTGTACCTATAGTGAAATTTATTAGGGATATACATATAATAAATTTATTTAGATAGTAACGAAAAGGTTAAAACGCATTTCAGTTGGCAATCGTGGGTCATCATAATTCATGATTACAAACAATAAAAAACGAAAGTGCGAACGAATAGGATACGTTGAAAACAAACGTCTCCGCTTAATCTCGACCATGGCATTAGCTGGGCGCCCGATAGCCATAGTTATATTTATAGTCAGTAGAAGTAAAAACTAAAAGAACTAAAAATTATGAAAAGAATGCCTTTATTATTAAGTGGCTGGAGTATAACCTAATCTCGGTGTAGCCCCAACTCAAGTTTATTATTATCTAACCCTGTAAACTTTTCTTTTTTATAATATCAAGTGACGGCACGAACAAGTCGTGCGCCTGATGGTAAGCTACACGACTGTCCATAACAGTTGCAGTGCCACTCAGAGCATTAAATGGCAAAGATCTGAGGGGCACTGCAACTGCGCCCGTCACCCATGAGACCCACCCATGAGACATTAATTGACAAGTCCCATGTGCCTATCATTTCACCAGCACCCTTACCCTTCAAAACCGGAATAAAGTAATGCTGACATTACTGCTTGGCGGAAGAAAAAGTTGTGGTCGCAGTAATGCCCTGGACGAACTCTGTCTTTAGGAGCTCTACTGCTACTAAATAATGGTCGCATCCAAATTTTGAAGAAAAATTATTGAGATATATTA
>NW_020655294.1:1266997-1285225 GCF_003589595.1 Hyposmocoma kahamanoa
GATCTATATCTTAGAGACATGATAGTGAACTAGTAACCACTTCTCAAATCGACGTTATTTTTTTATAATGACCAAGAGACGGGACGAACAAGTCGTGCGCCTGAAAGCGAGCGACATGCCTTCCCACAACAGTTGCAGTACCACTCAGCCCAAGGAGCACATTTTATACGCCTTAAAACTATTATATCTATAAACATACTTATTATGGTATATGTTTAGATAATAGTTCTCTATAAATGGTTTTAGAATAATCTAAGTACAGAGTACTAAAAAAACCGACCTCAAACGTATGTGGAATTACGTCTATTTGCTAAGTTTGATTGAAATATCCCCTAGTTCGCCACTATACAGAGCTTGATACTGGAGATAATAAAAATAGGTTCTCACTACGACACTACTCAAAGTATATCGAGAGAAAATCGCCTTGAATTGGAGAAATAGCAAAATCAACTAAATAATTGCTAAAAGCAATTGCTCCTAAATTAAAGTTAGGCGCTATTTATAAAAATGAACCTTCATGCGTGAACAGCCACTCTTTGAGGTGGATGATTTTCTTCAAAATGAAATGGGGCCACTATGGAAGTACCCCCTTTCCAACAAAAAAAGAATCATGAAAATCGGTTCACAAATACCGGAGTTATCGCGTAACATACATACAAAAAAGAAAAACATACAGTCGAATTGAGAACCTCCTCCTTTTTAGAAGTCGGTTAAAAAAGAAATTGGACTTATAGACTTATTTCACTCAAGTCAAAATTTTAAAACCTTCTTAATACCGAACAACTTAATTAAGTGTGATCTCTCTTAAGATTTACTCTTATAGTCCTTAATTTAATTTCATCTGTAGATCAACTGATTATGTAAGTAAAGTTGTTCTATACACATCCAGTAGTCTATTAATACTTTAAAAACTAGTGTTCTTAAGTATATTCTAGATAAATTTCATTTATAGACATTGTGAAGTGTTTATACTTATTGACAAACACGTTATATGAGCATTGTTCACTGATATTTTTAATACGAGTGCGATTTCGGCAAGGAGAGCATTGAGTGGGCAATTCTTTAACTTAAAATGAGTTACAACTGCAATTGTCTTTTTTATATTTTATAAATAAGTTATGTTTTGTTTTATACCTTAAATAGTGTATCCAAGTGTTTTTTATTATATTTCTATTTGTGAGGATCTATAATTGGCTCTCAGTCGTTACTATTTTCATTTAAGTTAGTTTTAAGCTGTTGATCTTCCTATTAGATAAATAAATAAATAAATAAATAAATATTCCTCCAGTGCGCTAACGATTTCTTTTTTAAATATTGCTTTAGATTGATAAAAAAACATCGTGTGAAATACCTATGCTATAATAGCACACAAATCTGACTAATGACACGAGCTCACTACGAGGAAAAAGGAATTTAAGCACGCGCTCAGAGAGGTAAAAATAACGTTGCCCGTTCTTTTCAAATACTTTTCTTATACATAAAATACAAATCCAAACGATTTTTATAAGGTCGATCAACAGTTTTACTCGTAATATTGCAATCCCTGCAACTTGCTGCTGTGGCAGGCAATCTCCGCTGTAAACATCACTATTAAGGTTATTTTCCAATACAGCACCCAGTTTATCTTTTCCATTATGATGTAAAAGGTAACATAGAAAAAATTTTAAGATGAAATTTTCCTTAGCTGAATTGAATGTTATAAAAATTTCTATAAAGTTCTAGTTCCGAAAAGCAAAGAGGGGAAAGACGGAAGTCTGGCGTTGAAGGTGTAATTATATACATAGTTTTGAGTGCTTTATTTTTTTGGTGTAATCTTTTTGTTATCGTATCGATGACATACACAATATTGCTTACCATCGTGAGGAAAGGATTTCCAATCGGTATAATGAGCTGGCCGATTGTTGCCCAGGGTACGTCAGATGTACAGGAAATACCCAATATATTTATTGCAAAAATTATTAATACAAAGATCGAACACTCAGAAAAAACACTTAGAAAAAATTCCTTCGATCCGGTCGGATTCGAACCGACGTCTTCTTGCATACCGTGCCAGACGCTATACCAACTAAGCCACGGAACGAACCAACGGACCTCACGAATTTCTCTATGTGCTTGCGTCGTGTCTTTGTACTTGGTCTTTCAACGACTTTTTAGTCGTAGCGCCATCTATGAGAAATCTATTACAGATTTATCACCCAGTTAGTACCTTTACAGCTACCAGTCCTGGCGAGAGATGTCGCTATGTCAATTCAATAAAAATTTAATTAATATTTATTGCATTTATTTATTTAGACAACCATTTACGATACTTAATCATCATCATTATATCAGTCGGAAGACGTCCACTGCTGAACATAGGCCTCCCCCAAAGAATGCCACAACGACCTGTCGTGCGCCGCTTGCATCCAGCGGATTCCCGCAGCCTTCACCAGATCATCAGTCCACTTTGTAGGTGGTCTACACACGTCGCGTCTTTCGGTACGCGGTCGCCGCTCGAGAATCTTCGGCCGCATCGGCCATCTGTTTTGCGAATAATATGTCCTGCCCATTGCCGCTTAAGTTTTGCAATTCTTAGGGCTATGTCGGTTACTCAGGTTCACTTGCGGATATCCTCATTACTCATTCGATCTTGCAACGAAATTCCGGGCGTAGGCCTTTCCATTGCCCTTTGAGTAACCTTGAGCCTTCTTATGAGGCCCATTTGAGCCACCACGTCTCAGTGCCGTAAGGCATCATTTTGCATTCATTTTTGAAGCAATTTTGTAGCTACAACTGAAAGCTCGCGGGATTTTTAATTTGGATCGGTGCTGGCGCCGCGGGCGCGGTTGCGGATCAGCCCGCAAACTTGGCGGGAGATGTTCGCAAGTCGCACGGTTATTTACAAGCGATATTCGTATTCTCTCGGATTCGAAACGGACTTAGTGCACAAGTGACATACGAAGTGGGTCCGAGTTTTCTAGATTTGTATACTTAGTTTCGGATTCGGAATGAATGCGATTCGGATGCAATGCGCTAAGAAAAATTCCTTCAATCCATCTGGATTCGAACCAGCGCCTTCAAGCAATCCGTGCCAAATGCTCTCCCAATTGAGCTACGAAGCGAACGAGCAGACCTTACAATTTTTTCCATGTGCTTGTTGAAGATCTTTGTTTTTGGGTTTTAACGACTTTTTTGCCGTAGTGCCATCTGTAAGAAATCCATGAAAGCTTTTCTTCACTCAGCCAGATACTTTTACAGCTACCAGCAGCTGACTAGAGATGTCACTTTGATAATGGTAGTGTCAACTTTATTGCACATCACGATGTTTTATTACCCTGGTATTCAAATACTTTTTGTAAAATTACTCCACAAATTTATTATAATTACTTTACATTAATTTATATTAGAGACTGGTACTTGTAGTAACGCATACATGTGGCCACTTCCTATACTAAGTTGAGAGTAAAAACAAATAAAAATACAAAATTTCTAAATTACAATGCGCACTCCAGCTCTTGCTTGGTGAATGCCGCTTAGTTGGAAGATGTCCTTGACCCATCGACTCAATATTTGAGACGTAACTATATGATGCGGACTTTTTAAACTAATAAAAAGAGATCTGTGATTATCGCGGATATCTTTCGTCTTTTCTATAATATACGTGTTTAATACTCTTCCGGGACAAATTTGGGGTCTCTCTACATAATAGGGAATGACCAGGAATGGTTGGTTTGAACCAATTCGAGAGGTTTTAACTAAATCTGGAATAGTAATAAAAATCTCAATTGGCGTTGATCTTATATAGTCGATTTTAATTTTTGAGAAGGTCTATATCCTCTGCGGTAACCAGCGCAAAAAGAGAAATTAATTTCTTAGAAAATTGTTCTAGTGACAAGACCTCATTCGGATACCATTTTTCTAAAAAATCTAAAACTTTGGAAGGGTCCCAAGTAGTATTGTACCTTGGTCGCGGTTGTCTTAGGCGAAATAGCCCCTCGAAGAGACGCTCTATTCTCACAAGCTGATCTACATGTATTCAGAGTACTGTAACTTGCCCCATCATGGAAAAGATCGATTAGAAATTCGATTATGTTACAAATAGAAGAATCATACAAACCAATGTCATGTGTCTGACAAAATTGGAACCATTTCTTTAAGCTAGTGTCATATTGTTTCAATGAGTTTTCCGAAAGTGAAGCAATCATGATGTCTATTGAGGCAGTTGGGACTCGTACGTTTAACAGTGCTGCCTGGACAATACTCCTGCAACCAGGGTAAGTTGCTGGTGGAAGTTGCGATTGCTGGAATAAGACAATATTAATTTGTTACTTGGTTCGAATGCCAAGGGGACCATGTCCACCAACAGTTTGTTAAACAGGGGATACCATGGCTGCGTCTGCCATAGGGGCACGACCGCTATGCCTGTAGCTTTGTCAAACATTATTTTATGTTATTAAACCATAAAAGTAGAAAGTTGACCAAGAGATAGTGAACGCATTAGTGGCGTACGCATCAGGGTCCCTGTGCCAGGAAATGTATTTACTGCATTTCTTATTAATTCTACTAGCGAATCTATCTATTTGTGGCATTCTAAATTGTCTAACTATTTTCTGATAGGCATCATCACAGATCTCCTATTCTATATCAGGATGCACACGTCTTGATTCTGCATCGGTCACATCGTTATGAACAGAACTGATGTATTATTCGAAAAGAAATATTTTTCGCGATTCACACCACTGCCATAACTCTCTGGTTATCTGTGTCAAGTGAGGAAACTGCACGCCTCCCATACGGTTTATATACGAGATCGCAGTGGTATTGTCAATTCTTAGTAAAATTTGACAATCAAAAGGCTTCCTGCTGAAAGATTTGAGGCCACAGAAGGCAGCGAGGATTTCCAGGTAATTAATGTGGCATGTAATTTCGTCCTGGCTCTAGAGACCGCTGGCGGTCTGTTCTCCACAAGCCGCCCCCACCCTGTAGTTGAGGCATCTGTGAAAATTTCCAAGTGATAGGTCTCATCTTTTATCCTATTAATATAGTGATCGATCGATCTGGCCTACCAATTAAAATCCGGTTTTTGGATATTGTGAAATATCCATAACTTTGTTATAATTTTGGTCGTCTTTTAAAATCAAAAAATTATATCTTTCAAATTCATTTGTGTAAAGCCAGCCGTATTCGATTGCCGGGCAAGCGGATACAAGCAGGCCCACTAATCTTGCAGTCTTTAACTTTACATTGTTTTAAGTAATTCCACTTTATTAATTCACGTTTTATTTTATCAATTTTTTCAGTTGGTAGTGATACTTGGAAATTTTCAGAATCAATTGTAAATCCTAGGAACGTACAAGATGTATCAAGTGTGGTACGACTTTTTTGTTCGCTGATTATGAAACCTAAAGAAGTCAACAAATTTTTAGTACCTACTTGTGATATTTTCAATACCTCTCAGTACGAATAGGCTATTAAAAAATATCATCCAAATATATTGTAGAAAGGAAACCAGCCCATCTCAGAAGTCTCACCACTGGTTTCATTATTTTTGTGAAGACAAACGGGGCCGTGGTAAGGCCAAAAGGTGAAACATTGAAATCAAATAGGGTGTTATGTCGGATTTTGGTATTAAAAAATTCTTGGGCAAAAACTGACCACAGCATGGTTCACATTTAGATATGGCTCCAATGGATAAAAGGCGATTTATGGTTTCCTTGTATTGCAACTTATCGTCAGAAGAATAATCATTCCAATATAAAGGAGGGTCGTTCTGTAACACGGGAGACGAAAATTTAATTTCGTAGCCTTCTATCCACGAGAGCACCGCAGGATCTGTCGTGATCTGGGGCCACCGGTGTGAAAACAGCGCCAGTCGGCCGGTATAACTCACCGCATCTACCGGCATGCTGCGCGTCGTGGAGGCCCTCGAGCGCGCGCTGCAGGCGGCTGCAACTTCTGTGCCCCCGCCGGCCCCGGCCTGCGCTGCGCGGGGGACCTTCCAGTTTAAAGAGTTGAAACTTGTGGAATTCTCTGAAGTCGCCTTCTTCGTCGGGGCAGGCTTAGGGTCGGCACTGGACTTTTGTATCGCTTTAGCGGTTTTTATAGTTTCCGGTAGGCTTTCTCCGATCTTCATGTGTTTCATCTGTTATTTCATTTCTTTCTTCGCGCCGCTGAGAATGAATACTCGTCTAGTTAACGACTCTTTGTACTGGCAATCGCAAACAATACGTGCCGCATCCATCAGTAGCTTCAGCATGGTATTGTCTCTCGTTCGCTGAGAGAGGAGACTAGTGATGGCCTCGCCCAAGGCGGAGATGGCGGAGGAAGTCCGCTTCTGTTTAGATTCCATCGCCTTGAGTCGTTTGAGAACCATTTCCGTAACGTTGGGTTTGACTTCGGGATTCAAAGCCGGGGCGTCGATTTTAGTACAGTTTCCAGGAATCAAATACCGGTCCAAAAGCTCTTTCAAACTCTCCTTGGACAGGCCGTTCGTGGCGATATGTTTGAAACGAGGCGCTATGTCCTTTTGAATGTCTTTGCCGTTGGCCTAGCTAGCGAAGGCTTCTCGCCCAGAATTTGAAGTACGCTTTCATCGAACTCCGGTTCGTGCGGCGGCGAAGCCTCGCTTGGGCCCGCGCCGAGCGGGGCGGAGGCTAGCTCCAAGGCGGTTTCGCAAGGCCCTCCATCTGGAAAGCGCGTTCGATTTGGTGAACGTTGCTAACAATCGACGTAAACGTGAAGTAAAATAAGATAGAGAGAAAGTACTGCACCTTAAAACGTTACATGAATTTTCATTTTCGCATTCATTGCAAACAAAAAACTGACAATCGTTATGATCACCAGTAAAAAGGGTGTAATACGGAAAGTTGTTACATTGCAAACCCAGTGGTATACAATCGGTCTGTAGATGATGGCTTTAACGGGTAGGTATAACTCGGTAGTTGTTACACCGCACATCCAACAGTGAGAAGCTCGAAAAAACGCCGTTTACACTTTATGTATAGGTTAGGTGCCTACCTTCAATTCGAATTTCACCACGTGCGGGTATTGGCGTCGGCGAGGCGGCGGGCGTGGAGGCACGCCTGGTGCCACGCGGCGACGGCGACGGCGAGAGGCTCTCGTCGCGCGATACACTACGTGATCTCTCCGGAGTCGATGATGCACTTGATGAACTCACTAGTACTCGTTTTTTGCGTTTTCCGCGTAACACCTTTCTTTCTGGTTCTTTAATCTTTCGATTTAAACTTAAAAGTTCAGTTTCTGGATTTATTTGGAAGAAAAAAAATCGTTCAAATTCAAAATTGGCAAAAAAGTTAATTCAGTGTGAAGTAGCCGAACACTGAACAGCGAATGAAACCAAATAGTATGTAATTTAGAATTTTTTTTTATTTTTATTTGTTTTTACCCTCAACTTAGTGTAGGATGTGGCCGCATGTATGCGTTACTACAAGCACCAATCTCATGCTAATCTCGAAGGACGAAGCGCGAGTATAATCACTTATTTATTAAATTATGAACCTTGGTATTTTTCCCCAGGAATGGAAGGTCGCGCATGTAGTTCCAGTTTTAAAGTCTGGTGATCCTTCTTTATGTACTAACTATAGACCTATTAGTATCTTGTCTAGTGTAGCTAAAATTTTTGAGAGTGTCATTTATGAATACGTGTACTCACACGTTAAACCATTTATATCATGCCAACAACATGGCTTCATCAGAAATAAATCTACAATTAGTAACTTACTGGAATATAAGCACTATCTCTGTTCAGTTTTCGCTCGTGGGGGTCAAGTGGATTCAATATATACAGACTTTAAAAAAGCATTTGATAAAGTAAATCACAGCCTTCTTTGTATGAAACTAACATCATTTGGTATTCATGGTAACCTTTTGCGTTGGGTACGATCATATCTTGACAATAGAAGTCAACTTGTATCTATTAGAGGGTTCTTATCCCCACCAGTTACAATTTCTTCTGGCGTGCCCCAGGGTTCGCATTTGGGGCCTTTATTTTTCATTTTATTTATTAACGACCTGATTGCAAAACTCCATTGCCCCTGTATCTTGTATGCAGATGATCTAAAAATTTTTAATACGATTACTAATTACAGTGACAGTATCATTCTTCAAAATGACATCGATACTATCGCTCAATGGTCCCAAACAAACCAAATGTACCTGAACGTTGATAAGTGCTTAGTTATAACATTTACCAACAAACGTAATAAAATAATTTATGAGTACACCCTAGAGAGACATGTCCTGCAACGCCGGAAAGTGGTTAGAGACCTCGGTATATTATTTGATGAAAAATTAAGTTTCAGAAATCACTTTGATTGCATGGTTGGCAGGGCTTACCAGACATTGGGCTTTGTGATCCGTGCTACTAAGGCTTTCAAGAAACCATATAGCTTTATCCATCTTTATAGCTCATTGGTAAGAAGCGTTTTGGAGTATGGTACAGCGATTTGGTCACCTTACTACCATGTACATTCCAGCAGAATTGAGGGTGTGCAGAGGATGGCTCTTAGATCTCTCTTTTATAGATTGGGTTATAGTCGTCGTCAGGTGCCTGCCTACGAAACCAGATTATCCCAATGTAATCTGGTATCACTAAGTGTCCGTCGAACAATGCATGATTTAATATATCTCCATAAAATCTTACACTCTCACCTTGACTCTGCTAACTTATTGTCTAGTATCAATATTAACATTAGATGTAACCTTCGGTGTCCTCGGGCTTTTGTCCTAAATGTTTTTAAAAATAACACGTCATTTTACAATCCCATAACAAGAATGTGCCGCACCTATAATGACTTAATTAAGGATAACATACAGTTAGATATATATAATTCTAAGTGTCATATATTTAAAAAGTCTGTTGCGGGTGTCCTCAAGCAGTCTAGTTGAAGTCTCGCAATTTTATTTTAACACTTTTTCTCTATGGTCTTTTCTTTTGCTCTATTTGTACCAACACAAAATTTGTAATTTATAATTTATTGACAGAAACTTTCTAAACATGCTGTACGTACACGCTCCTGGTTGGCATTCTGGTCCAAATATAGTTTTAAGCAAATTTATTTGTTAAATCTTTCGTGAATGTCGACTGTGGTGTTCGTCTAATAAATAAATAAAATAAAATAAAGCTCTACTGCTACCTTCTATATCTAGAATATTACTCTGAGAAAACTCTACCTTTTTTGTCATAGTACGAAATCAAGTTACATGTTTAATCAGGATTGCTTTGAGAGCTTACAGTACCCTTTTCACAGTATATTTAAGCCAACACTCTCTTATAATGAAATTGTCCAGTAGTATCCTAAAGCGAGATCTGTGCTCACCTGGGCGCCGCCCCTCGGGTCTACTACAGAGCTTATTATACGGGTAAAGAACCTTCAGCTCACCCTTTTGTCCGGCGGCGCAGGCAACTGCTAAATTTACTTCAGAAAATTAATTAAAAAAACAATGAGGGTTTTTTTGTGTTAGCGAGTTGGGAAGTAAACAACTGTACGGCCGTTCTCTGAAAAATCCCCTCGTGACAATTAAATTCTCTTGAATGTAACTGAATTATTTTGAGTATTAAATAAATAAACTAATTACAATTACCTATTGTCATTGTTGATAGAAAAATTAGTTTTTAAAAGAAAAAAAAAGAGTGTTTATTCCGACATTTATATTATTTTAGTAGCAGGAAATAGGTCGACTATGGAAGTACTGCCCCTTACCTATTTCTACCGCCAAGCAGTAATGTTAGCATAACTGCGACCCGGTTTTAAAGTGTAAGGGCGCTGGTAAAATTACAGACACATGGGACTTGTCTACTTATGTTTCCGGGCGACAGTACAAATTTTTAAAAAAAAGCAATTTTAGTAATACTACGAATATGTCGTAAGGGGAACAGAAACGCATTCAGATGTCAAATTAAGAGCGGTTACACACAGGGCCTTTTAGCAGCGATGCAAAAACGATGCAATATCGGTGCAGTCGCTAATCGTCTGCCTTTACACACGCGCGCGACATTAAGCAGCGATTCAAAAGCGATGCAGTCGCCTATAAATCTCAAGTGTAGCGATGCAATCGATTCAGGAACGCGCGTCTGCATCGCTATTCGATTGGATAATCGAGCAATTCAAGTCGCCGTGTATAACCACTCTAAATCTTGGTGCACTCTCCAACGGAATCTTAACGGAGACGGGAGGGAAAGTGTAAAAAAATCTCAACAAAATAATTCCGAAAAGGGACTTGTTTTTGATTTCATAATTGCACTTAAAGAAACCAAAACTGCTAAAAACTGCTGCGCGTACCACTAAGCAATCCGCTTGCCTCATCCATTACGAACGCTGTAAACTTCCGATTGAGGTTCCGTTATAAAGTTGCGGAAGCAGAAACGGCAACAAAATTGTAGTTGTGTTTTGTTTGAACAAGAGTGCCTCAAATTTAGAATTGATCAATATTTTATATCCATTTCGTAATTGTCAACCCTCGCGACATGGGGGAAACGAGAGGCGTAGGGGCCCGATCGCTTTAGCACCAAGCTACAATCAGTTTACAATAAATAAATAAAATTCATTTTCACTGTACATACAGGCTCAAATTTAAAGGTGCACACTTATATAAATTTCTAAAACGTTATTTGTGTACCATCTGTTGTAATAAAATATAATGTAATTTTCGAAGCGGTACACATTACGTAGACCGAGGGTTCTATTTTGAGCCAATCAGCTCAACCACACATATGTTAATTCATCCCTACTACAATTTAACGAACTTTTTGTACGAACTAACGGTCAAAAAGAACGTTTACTTTTGATATTTCTACTTCTATAAGAAACCACCAAGATTTAGCGATTAATGGCACTACTCCTGTAAACGAGTAACCTATTGCCAATCAACTTAAATAGTTTTTAATTTTGCGAGCTCGTCGAGGTCCTCTACATCTTCTACTTGGGTCTGGCGGCTACACCATCTTATCTGGTTGGATACAGTAATCATAGCCCTCATAATCGAGAATCCAATAATTATTTTTTAATAAAATAAGTGCGCATTTGGCACCCATTTCACCTGATGGAAACTGACGATGAGGTCGTCGGTGTAGCATGCACACCTAAATAATGCCTATTCACTCTCGCCTTGAAAAGGTCCAATTTATAGCGTTCGGGGAATAACTCCACGGCAGGGAATTCCACTCTCTAGATGCTAGCCATATACATATATGTGGAAGCAAAACGCTTCGAGCGAATCCTGGGAATATCCACAACATAGGTGTGGAACTCCTGCCCACGACTAATTCCCCGATGATGGAAAGGGGAAGGCGGAATCAAATCATGCAATTCCATCCAAATTCATTGCTTAATGCCAAGAAGACAAAATGTGTTAAATTTGAATTACCTAACGTGAAATCGACTAGTCCAAGCATAGAAATAAACGGAGAAAAGTTAGACTTTGTTAATAAAGCAGTCTTCTTGGGAGTGAACTTAGATAGTAAACTTCAATGGTTTCCACATATATCTTCCCTGGCCAGCAGATTAAGCTCCGCTGCATACGCAGTCCGCAAAATACGTGAGCTTACTGATGTTAGTACTGCTAGACTAGTTTACTTTAGTTACTTCCATAGTATAATGTCCTACGGGATTCTCATGTGGGGTAAGGCGGCAGATATTCAAACCATATTCGTATTGCAAAAACGAGCGATTCGTTCTGTGCACCGTCTAGGCTCTCGGGTTTCTCTCAAAGAAAAGTTTAAGGAGACTGGTATCATGACTGTGGCATCACAGTACATTTACTCAAATATTTTATATGCCCGTAAAAATATACATAATTTCAATAAGAAAAAAGATATCCATAATATTAACCTTAGAGCTAAATCCAAACTTATGGTACCACGATTTCGTTTAAACAACGTAAACAACTCTTTTATGGGGAACTGTATACGGTTTTACAATAAGGTTCCGGAGCATATATTAAGTTTATCATTTCCTAAGTTTAAAAACTACATTTAAAATATTTTAATCGAAAAATCATATTACAAAATTGAAGACTACGTGTTAGATAAAGATGTATGGAAAGACGACATGGCTCCAGAATCCACACAAATTTGATTCAAAGTGAATTCCATAGCATTTAAGTTTATTTGAAAAGAGCAACCCCTAGAGTTTCTTGCTCGTTCTTCTCAGGGAGGTCAGCGTAGTGAACGAGCTGTAGCTTAAATGTGACGTTTTCAAGTGTAAATTTATTTTACCTATGGAATAAATAATCTTTGACTTTGACATCGCACACTCTCCGTGATATATTCTGTAGAATACCGATAAGCGGGCAACTTTACGACGTTATTCAAGGCTCTGCAGCTTCGCCTCTACTAAATCCGAATTTAACAAAGGTTATTTCAATATAGCACGAGAATATTGTGATAAACACCTTAATATTTTCAAATTATGTTATATATATAACTAAAAAATACTGTGACAATCCTACGCTCCCAACGACGTGAAAGCATTATACTCCGTCCAGATATTTATTTAACTTTTGACATGTGCATGCCTCCGAAGTTCCGTAATTATTGACAAACATAGATAAAAAATGCAATACTTTTTGGACTCTTTTATATTTTAATTTTAGTGAAGCGACGTGCTCTTTAACTCCGATATTTGTCGAGCCAACTGATTATTTGACAAAAATTATTCAAGTTGATAATACTTGGTTCCTGTCTAATAAATTATTATGAAATGTAATAAATTATCAATAATTATAATACATTTTTATTGTTTATTATAATGAATCGTCGGATTCTTCTCTATATGAACGGGAATCATCACATGAACCCTCAATAACGCAACATCACGATCCCAATCTAACAATATCTTTTTTCAACCCGCTTACATTCACGATTTAAAC
Source organism: Hyposmocoma kahamanoa (assembly GCF_003589595.1). Taxonomy (NCBI): domain Eukaryota; kingdom Metazoa; phylum Arthropoda; class Insecta; order Lepidoptera; family Cosmopterigidae; genus Hyposmocoma; species Hyposmocoma kahamanoa. The sequence goes on from NW_020655294.1 coordinate 1,279,865, forward strand.
TTCTTCATAACTTGTTCATAAATAAAATCGATTGTTATTAAAAAATCGAATCAGAAACGCATTAGGCCATCACTAATTGATTAGAATTCGATCTGTCAAAAGTTAAATAAATGGTTAGAAGGAGTATAACGCGCCGAACGGGCGGGAGTTGCTCTAATTGCTTTATTATAAACTGTTAGTAGTGATATTTTTTCTATGAAAACTCGACCACTATCAGCTTATGTCGTCGGACAAAACAGTCAGGCGTTTTGTAAAGATCTTAGAAACGCCGTTAGATTGTCCTACACAACGGTGAGAAAACGCAGCTTTCTTCAAAATTTAATAAAATGTTGTCAGTGTTGTATATTGTGTGTTGACAAATAAAATGTTTAAGATGAATCGATGGGAATCGTGTCACGTGCCCACAGGAACAGTGAACATAATTGGGAGACTGTTGCCTAAACTAGGCTCACAAATGTATTTCAGGTTACCAGGGTATCCAACTCTCGGGAATACATTACTATAGGTAACATTAACGCAATAACTATACGCTTTACACAATGTGGCATGAGTGAGATAATATTTCAAAATTAACGGATTTAAATTTAAGAAGTTCAAAATATAGAATTTATGCGTAGTCTAGAATGTAAGAGTTAATAGGGTTAAAACTTTGAGTTGTGTGTGCGCGCGCGCGTGTGTGGTGTGGTTTGTGAGTACATGTGCTTGAGCATGTCTGTGTGAAAGTTATTACACTATGTATTAGCAAATTTTTTATTTTAAATACAGTAGAAGTGCTTAGTGGGTGTATAAGGTGTTCAATAGTACGTGGAATTCCACATACTTGAGCTAAGTCCGCCATTTTTTTTGTACGTCATGGCCGTGTCAATTATTTCGCGCAAATCGTAGAACAAACCTCGAAAATCGTAGAAAAATGCATTATTTTGCTACTTTGGAGTGCAAAAATAATAGTATAAGCACACCTGAATCCTGATTCAGAACTGTTCGAAATTTCGTTTGGATATCGTTCTCGAATCGAGGGGCGCTTTTCGAGCTATTCAGAACATTCAAAGTAAACTCTCGATTCGGATTCGGATACGATATCGTTATTCAACAGCGTTTACGGGTTTAGATTATACGAAAAATTCAAATTCTTTTATATACATTTTTAAGACATTAAAGTCCTAAAATAAAGGAATGCATTAGTCTTGCGTTAAAATAAATTAACAAAAAAAATGAGACCCGTGAAATGTAACATCCCCTTACAGGATGCAGGAGTTTACAAGCTTGACTGTGAGTGCGGTCTCTCTTATATTGGACAAACAAAGCGAAGTATTTGTACCCGCGTCAAAGAACATATAGCTGATGTCAAACACCGTCGCGTAACAAGTCTGCAGTCTGCGAGCATGTCATGGATGAACCTACACATTCAATGAAGTTTGACAAACCCCAGGTCCTTGCGAAAGAAGTCCGTTATCTACCCAGGATGCTGCGAGAGGCCATTGAAATTAAAAAACATCGTAATTTCAACATGGAAGATGGTTGCTCCGTACCCCCAGTTTGGGATCCAGTATTTCCTCTTATGAAAAATCCCAAACAGACATAAGACTGCAGTACTAATTAATATGTTTAAGTTTATTCTAATTTATATTATTAATTAATAATAAATTGAACTTAATAAAAATTCATTCAATAAAATAATTTGTAAAACTTAATGTAGCGTACATTGGAATGTTTTCTTTGTAAAATTAAAAATAAGGTATTTAATTAATAACTATTGTAACTATAGTGAAAAAATAAGGTGGTTTGCATCAGTATTAGACATAACTGGTTGAAGACTATACCACCTCATTCAACCGTGACCACGGGACCTGTAAAGGACCCGAAACGTCGGTTTGTTTGAAAAAACAAATATACGCTATTTAAATCCGGAAAAATAGTTTCATTTCCTATAAATTAACAAAATTGAAAAAATCAAGACTTTATTTAAAGTATTAAGAGATTTCTATATTATATCCTTGCTTTATAAACAATAGGACGTTCGAGGCATCGAGGCTTAAGGCTTAAGTTTTTATTTCCGTGGTTGCAATTTGGAACATAGGAACGTTGTGTAAACGTAAGAACATAAGACATTTAAGGCTTATATTTTTAATCCATTTCAGTATGTTTTTATTTGGATTACATGTATGTAGTAGTATATTGCATTGTTTTGGCTGCCTTCCACATGCATATTTTCTATCATGAGCTCTCGAAAGCGAAGCACAAAAGTCCACAAAGCGCGCAAAGCTTCCAGTAGCAACTTTAGTCAAGTATCTAGGAGCTTTCTATACTACGTTTAGTCTATGTTGTAATACATGTTGTTTCATAAATCAATCAGTAACGTCTCACGGTGAGTGGCAACCCTATTGATTGCGTTGTTTACGTTTTTATAGAGAATTATCACTTTCTGATGTAAAATTAGTAAGTTTTTAAGTAATTTCTTCGCAACGCTGTACAATTGAAGTGAGGTGAGAAAAGATATAAAGCGACGACAAAATGCACATTTTACTTTCAGAAATTTAAAAATTAATATTTGTGACCCTTATGTGTAATACGTGTAAATAATTACATAAATAAATTATACTGATCACTTCTGGTTTCATTTATAAAACTAGTTTTGGAGACGAATTAAAGACAAAGTTTTGAGCAGCATTTTTTTAAATGCCTAACAAGCAATTACACGTTTTAGTTAAGAAGAAAACAGCATAAAATTTGAATTACTGCTGTAGAAAAGACATATGTACGCAGTATGTGTGGTTACTGTTAAAGACAGAATGTGGAACACTAGTAAAATATCATTGTGGCGTGAAATATGATGTAAAGACTAGGATAGAAAGGTGACTGCTGCGATGATTTGATCATGTAAAAAATATGTGTATTAGTACAATAGAGTGAGATGGAAGTCAAACGTGGACTTATTTTTAATAAAAAACGTAAGGAATTCACTCGTAGTCTTAAACCAATACAGAAAGTTACGTTTCCTAAATCCGTCCTGTTGAGAATCAAACCCAAAATCATCAAGACTTTCTACTTTGGAGCATAGCCATTTTCCTTGAAACGTTGTGATTTAAAATTACATCCTGTATTTATGTATAAAGGCTATTGTACGTACGTCTGTTTACAGTGCGGATTTTGCCGAAATTGGAATTCGGCTTTTTGAAACTGTTCTTAAACTTCTATATCTGTACACAGCTGCATGTGATACTTATTTATCAGTATAAAATATAACACACGCGTGAAAACCTATTTGCGATTTAACATTTTATTCATGCGGAGCACTTGAGGACAGGGCAAACAATACAAAAAAAATAAATTCAACAGGCAGCTATAATTATTAACACAAAGGTCGAACACTCAGATAAAATTCCTTCGATCGCGACATCTCTCGCCAGGGCTGGTAGCTGTAAAGGTAACTGGGTGACAAAACTTTCATAGATTTCTCATAGATGGCGCTACGACTAATAAGTCGTAACAAGCACACACAACAAGCACATAAAAAAAAATCGTGAAATCAGCTGGTTCGTTCCGTGGCTTAGTTGGCATAGCGTCTGGCACGGAATGCTAGTAGACGTCGGTTCGAATCCGGCCGAATCGAAGGAAATTTTTCTGGAAACATCTGCACCGATGTTCATCAAACATAATTCAAAACCGTCCCAATTATACAGTCTGGAGTTACGATGCGACAAACAGACGCACAGATAAAGGCATTTACAACTTCTCTCTTTTAACAGGGTATTAAAAAGTACATACATTCTAGGATTACATCATATAACCCATCGAGTATATAACCAGAAACAGGGACGAAATGTCATTTAATTTGTTTGAAAACTATTCTGCCATATCATTACTGTGACAACTGCGCTCCGATTGGCTAGACCGAATTCAAAACAATTGACGGGTGTCGTCAATTGTTTCACTTCAAATCGACCAGTTAACTTGAGCTTTGCTATAATGGACGAAAATTGCAAAATTACATATTTAATATTTAATTACCGATGAAATTTAATTCCGTTTGTTTTAAAATTAGATGCTTTGCTGTTTCTCCCCACACCACTGAATGAAACAGCACGCTATTGTTAGAGATATTCTCTTTAATACAATAAATACAGAATATTTTTGGAATATACGGAGACGTACACACAGGTCGGTTGTTGGCGCTGTCTATATTTCAGTGCAAACGAGATTTGATATTTATAAGTGATGTATCACTCATGAGTTACCAAGAATGTATGGCCCTTATTTCGTCTCTATTTCTTGTTATATACTCAATGATATAACCTAACTAACTACCACATGCTAATAAAAATTATAACGCACACACTCATAGCCCCGCAGTAGGGAAAGCCTGTATCGCAGGTGTTTTGGACACACACATAAACAGCCACAAATTACACCCAAACTCACAAGAAAAATAAATATAGGCCTTAAAAATATTTCTCCCGGCCCGGAAATCGAACCCGGAACCTCTGCGTGGCAGCCCAGCATGGTAACCGTTCGATCAAGGAGGCAGTTACCTATAGGTAGTATTTTTTGAAGATGGAGTTAAATAAAAGTTAATTATAAATGTCATATGATACATGACGTCATGAAGACCGTCTCCAGCTACTTGGAATGGACCTGTCGCCCAATCCGAGCTTCGGCAGATACATTGAATGCATGACCAAAAATGCAGCCAGGAAGCTTGGCATCCTTTCCAGGATGAGGCGTTACATCACACCAGGACAGTTGTTTCAAATGTATCAAGCACAAGTCCGGCCGTGTTTAACCGCTCACGCGATACATGCAGCCGTAGACGCATACGTGATGATTTTATACCGATTTATCGGATATCGAAGTTATAACAGGTAAAAGAACTAATATTAATTGCTATTTCGGTAACTACTCTAGCAAACCATAAAGTTTTTAATGCCTGGGTCTGTCATTTAAAAAAAATAAACAACTTCAAAAATACGTCACGATAATCGTGTGTGTTATTGTTTGGGCTGGTGATTTCGGTGTTTATTTATTGAAAACATACCGTAAGTAGCGTTTTTTAAGTTTACCCTGAATATAAATGTTTATAAACTATACTTTAAGGAGTAATTTCATGGTAAACGTTAGAACCACTCAAACGGAATATTATCATATTTATCCAAGTACACCAAAAATTTCATTAGTGCTTTTTAAGTGCAGGATTTGCGGTGTATTACTGCATTTTATTTGAGATGTTTTTGTTGTAGTACGGAGGGTATTTATTTAGCAATGCAGAATAATAATTTTTATTTATAAAAACTTGTATTTAAACTGAATCCTTTTCTATTTTGCGAAACCAAATAGCCGCCATTTTGCGGTAGGAGGAGCGCATCG
>NW_020655294.1:1320225-1355656 GCF_003589595.1 Hyposmocoma kahamanoa
TACCAATTATTTAGTTGATTTTGCTTTTTCTCCAATTCAAGGCGTATTTCCCTCGATATACATACTTTGAGTAGTGTCGTAGTGAAAACCTATTTTCATTATCTCCAGTATCAAGTCCTGTATAGTAGCGAACTAGGGGATATTTCAATGAAACTTAGCAAATATACGTAATTCCACGTACTTTTGAGGTCGGTTTTTTTAGTACTCTGTACTGAGATTATTCAACATGCTGTCATCTTACGGACAGAAGCTGGACTACGACGAATGATTAACATTTGAATGAATTCTTCTTCTTAGAGTGCCTCTTCAATGCTGAAGGTTGGCCGTCAGTTTCCTGTATCCGTCACTATCAGCAGTCAACCGAAACTGCTGTTCGACAGAGGCAATGCCAGGTTAGGCCAGGACCACTCCCAAGATGTTCTGCAGCCACGATTTCTTTCTTCGCCTAGCGCGTCTCGTTCGCTGCACTTTGCCCATTTTATTAGCTATAGCAGAGTGTATCTATTGTTCCTGATCATGTGACCAAGACACTCTATTTTGCGCCTTTTGATAGATGGTATCATTTTTCGGGACATATGAACACACTGAAGCACGGTTTCGTTCGTGAGTAGCACCACATCTCAAATGCCTGCAGGTGTCTTGTAGTGTCTTCTTTTAAGGTCCACGTTTCGCAGCCGCACATGACGACAGGCCAGATGTAACATAAAAGTAACCTGACTCGGAGCTTTACGTTCAGTTTACGACAGCACAGAACTTTCCTCGTGTTCTTAAAAGAGGCTCGAGCAATTCCTATCCAGGTCTTGGTTTCCTGATCAGATTCCCATGCTTCATTTACCCAAGCCCCCAAATACTTGTTTGAACGAATAGATAATCACAAAATTGAAAATCTATTGAAGTAAGACTTGCCGATGATTTGAAATACTACTACGGGTAGTATTTTTGGTGCAGCTATCATTTTTGCACTCCAAAACAAGACAATAACCTATTTTTCTACGAATTTAGAGAGTTTGCGCGAAAAAATGACACAACCATACTATACAAAGGGAAAATGGCGGCTTTAGCATAAGTAGATCTTTCGAGATCTATAGCTAGCAATCGTCTGACGCTAACTAACAACTTCTACTGTATTTATTGTTCTGTGTATAGTTAGATATGTCTGTGGGTGAAACTGTGAACGAACAAACGCCTATTTTAAATAATAAAGGAAACAGAATAGCACCGAATCTTCCCGACAGCGCCGGAATGTACCCAGTTACGTGAACTCCGACCCCTATTTGTTTTGATCATTCACACTTTCAACTATACCGAACCCTGGCTGCTTAAGCCGTAATTCACTTGTCCTATTGTTACTTATCGAGCTTAGCAGTTGGAGGGTCGGCGAGCCCTGAACGAAATTAGCTACATGCGCAGTATAGGCACGGATGCAGTAACAGAGGTAAAATAGTAACAATATTGTTCAAAGTGTTTTTGTAAAAATTTACCCTTACGCCATTGACATGACGTTGTTATTAGAGTAAATAAATGCCATCTGTCCACTGGATAGTTCATTTTTTATGCAGTCTTCTTGGGAGTGAACTTAGATAGTAAACTTCAATGGTTTCCACATATATCTTACCTGGCCAGCAGATTAAGCTCCGCTGCATACGTAGTCCGCAGAATACGTGAGCTTACCGATGTTAGAACTGCTAGACTAGTTTACTTTAGTTGCTTCCATAGTATAATGTCCTACGGGATTCTCATGTGGGGTAAAGCGGCAGATATTCAAACCATATTTGTATTGCAAAAACTAGCGATTCGTTCTGTGTGCCGTCTTTTCTCTCAGAGAAAAGTTTAAGGAGACTGGTATCATGACTGTGGCATCACAGTACATTCACTCAAATATTTTATATGCCCGTAAAAATATACATAATTTCAATAAGAAAAAAGATATCCATAATATTAATTTGATTGATCCATGATTTGGTGAAACTAACTCTTTCCCCGTCTTTCTCGTCCAATTAACTTCTACTTTTCCATCGATCAGGTTTTTAATAACTGCGAATTGGATGGGCCATTATAGTTTTTTTTTAATATTTTTAAGATGTTTGTGTTTTAATTCTTTTAGTGTATAGTCGTCAGCCACTCTCTATATATAGCCAATCTTTCCATCCGCTAACATTTAATAGCAGTAGAGCTTCTTGTGATAGAGTTCATCTAGGGAAGTACTGCCACCACACCTACATCTGCCGCTAAGCAGCAATGTGAGCATTATTGCGTTTCGGTTTGGAAGGATACGAGTGCTGGCAAAATTACAGGGATAATGGACTTGTCTACCTCAGAATGACGGGCGCATTGGCAGAGCATTTCTTCTTGTTTTTTTATGATACCAACTAACAGACGAGCCGGTCATGGACCTAGTGGTAAGTTGCAGTGCCACTCAGAGCCTTAAATCCCAAAGATCTAAGGAGCATTGTCACATCGCCCTAAGACATAAGTTGACTAGTCCCACGTGCCTATAACCGCTCACGCGATGCGCTCCTCCTACCGCAAAATGGCGGCTATTTGGTTTCGCAAATTACTTATGAAATTTGGTGTACTTGGATAAATATGATAATATTCCGTTTGAGTGGTTCTAACGTTTACCATGAAATTACTCCTTAAAGTATAGATTATAAACATTTACATTCAAGGTAAACTTAAAAAACGCTACTTACGGTATGTTTTCAATAAATAAACACCGAAATCACCAGCCCAAACAATAACACACACGATTGTCGTGACGTATTTTTGAAGTTGTTTATTTTTTTTAAATGACAGACCCAGGCATTAAAAACTTTATGGTTTGCTAGAGTAGTTACCAAAATAGCAATTAATATTATTTCTTTTACCTGTTATAACTTCGATATCTGATAAATCGGTATAAAATCATCACCGGCACCTCTAGGTGTCGTATGCGTCTACGGCTGCATGTATCGCGTGAGCGGATAATTTCACCAGGACCTTTACTCTTCAAAACCGAAACACAGTAATCCTCACATTACTGCTTAACGGTAGAAATAGGTAAGGTGGCAGTACTCCTCTGCACGAACTCTGAAGGAGCTCTACTGCTACTAAACTGCCTCTCAGATCTTTGAATGAATTCTATCATGTAGGCGTCGGGCGTAGTTTATAAAATGCAATGTAATATGAAACATATTCTCTCTAAAAAAGTTAAATTCCAAATTAATTCTACCGAGAATCAAATCCGGAGCCTACAGCAACGGAATTCATTCCAAGGCACTAAAATGTTCCTAATAAAAGAATCAGTACAAATGATTTTTTATTTTTTTTATTTTTTTATAAATATATAATAGACACACGCTTGGCCACATCACATCTCACCTGATGTTAAGCGACGATGTGACCGACGATGGGACACGTTTGCCTAAAAAATGCCTATTCACTCTAGCCTTGAATAGCCCCAAATCGTACTTTTCGGGAAATACACATGCCGGTAGAGCATTCCATTCCTTTGCCGTACGCATCAGAAAGGAGGAAGCAAAGCGCTTAGTGCGAATAGGTGGAATATCAACGACATAAGAATGGAGTGCTCCGGACCTTCTAGTCGACCGAAGGAGGAACGGTGAGGGCGGAACCAAATTGAAAAGTTCCTGCGCACACTCCCCGAAATGTATCCGATAGAAAACCGACAAGCAGGCTACTTTTCTGCGATGATCGAGATTTTGGAGCTTCGACTCCACAAGAGGATTATTGTTAATAAGTCTCTTTGCTTTACGCTCTACCGAGTCCAAGGCAGCTAACTGGTATTGGGCAGAGCCGTCCCAAAGGTGGCAGCAGTACTCGACACAGATAGACTCGATACAGGATCGAACTTGTGCTTTATATAGATTTAAAAGCTGTTCAGGTGTGAAGTACCGCCTGACCTTGAAAAGTATGCCCAGTTTTCTGGCAGCAGTTTATTGTATTGTAGTGATTAAAATAATGATGAAATAATTATCACATATATCAACAATTAACTCATACTAAAGTTACTGATAACAATCTCTATAACCCAACAGCCTGCTTACAGGGATAAATGAGATATACGGTAATAGCGAAGCAGAGGATCCCAGGTTTAGGGCACAGGCTTAACTTAGGTCTGGGTCTAACCTAGATCCAGGACAACGTAGGAAAATTTGCATACAAATAAATGGGTGATTAATTCAGTAAGCTTTGTTTTTCTATTTCACTTTCTCAAATTCCATTAAAACTCGGGACATCAAATGGTATTCCTAGTATTCCTATATCAACCAGATACAAAATGCCAACTTTCATTTACCGATAGCGCCGCCGCTATCTCTAAGCATTGTAGTTCACGTAACGTAAAGTTTTATATTTCTTCAACTTCATTGGTAAATTTGTGAAGTAATTTGTAGAAACCGATTCGAGAAGTGAGGATTCATCGAAACAAACTTTCTAAGAAGTGTTGTTTACCTCACCTTCTAGCACAATGTGAGTGTCACAGTTTAGGCATTAAGAGTCTTCCGACTTGTTGCCACTTACAACCACAATTTCAAAAAACACAAAAAATTCAAAGAAGCATTCCAAAGTTGAAACTCACACATCTCAAACGCTGCATTGAAAAAAAATATATAATTTATTTATTTATTTATTTATTTATGTTAAGAAACAAACAGTCGATATACAAAAATATTTTACATTGTAAACATGTAGTGTAGACTTACAGTTTCCTTAATTCAAAATAGGTACAAATCAAACAAAATCTGCTCTAACTAACATAACTAAAAATGGACTGAAATTACAAAAATTAGAAAAATGAAGTAAATTAAATTCATTGAACATAATTACAATAAGGCTTTAATCTTAGTTTTAAATTTCGCCAACGAATTACAAAAAATATCCACATCCATGAACCTGTTGTTATATGTTCGACATGAACGTCTGATAAAACTATTACCAACAAAACGTTTTCGCGATTTATTAATTGAGAAAAGTGTATTCCTGCGACAAGATCTTTCAATTTTACGGGGTACTCTAATGTATATACGATTTAACAGAGATGTTGAATCAAATTTGTTATTTAATATCTTATATAAACTAATAATATCTATATAGTCACGACGACTCCTAAGCAATTCAATTTTGTGCCTGGTAGCAGAATGCTCATAATCAATATAATCATGACCAGTCCTAATATCTAGAGCCCTAACAAATTTCTTTTGCACCCTTTCAATTTTATCGACATGGATGTTGTAGAATGGATGCCAAACAGTACAAGCGAACTCAATTCGACTACGAACAAAGCTATTGTACAAAAGTTTATATGTGAAAGGACTTTTGAACGGTTTACCCATACGTAATATGAGTCCGAGCTGCTTAAAGGATTTTTTAAGCATATTATCTATATGTGGTATGAACGTGAGCTTTGAGTCCATAATAACGCCCAAGTCACGAATCTGTGCAAGTCGAGAAAGAGGTTTACCACAGAGAATGTAATCATATTTTATTGGGTTCAATTTACGAGTAAAAGTAATAACATTGCATTTGTCAGAATTTAAGAATAAATTATTAACATTACAGAATTCCTCAAAGTTCACAATATCACTTTGCAGTTTATCGCAATCACTGCTGTTACGAATAACCTTAAAAATCTTAGTGTCATCTGCATACATTAGTAAACTAGAGAATGTAGTGATGCTAGTGATGTCGTTGATATAAAGAGTAAATAGCAGTGGCCCGAGATGTGAACCTTGAGGAATTCCGGAGGTGATACACTTATAAACAGAAACAAAACCACCATGTGCAACTGCCTGTCGCCTATTTTTAATGTATGACGTAATCCAACGCAAGAGGTCGCCGTGTATACCGAGTCGCCAGAGCTTCGCAAGTAACGTATTATGACAAATTTTGTCAAAAGCTTTAGCGAAATCGGTATACACCGCGTCCACCTGGCAGTCGTCGTCTAATGCATTCAAAATAAATTCCAAAAAGTTTAATAAATTAGTATCAACCAGTGTTGGGCGTTAATCAATTAAATTTCAATCAATAATTCAATCAGATTAAAAAATCAATTCAATTGAAATCAATTGCAATTAAATCAATTGCGACGCGTCGCAATTGATTTAATTGCGATTGATTTTAATTGCAATTGTCAAATTCAAATTCAAATTCAAATTCTTTATTTGCCACGTCACAAAGCTCGTAACATTTAGCACGTCAATAGTTGAATTGAATGAGAATTGAATTTAGTTGCAATTGATTTCAATTGAATTGGGGGCCCCGGTTGGGATCTCCGGTTGGGGGCCAAATCGGGCCCCCCAAACCGGGGCCCACAAACCGAGGCCCCCAAACCGGGGCCCCAAAACCGGGGCCCCCAAACCGGAGCCCCCAAAACGGGGCCCCTAAACTGGGGACCCCAACCGGGGCCCCCAACCGGGGCCTCCAACCGGTGCCTTCAACCGGGGCCCCCAACCGGGCCCCCCAACCGAGACCCCCAACCGGACCCCCAACCGGCCCCCTAACCTGCCCCCAGCAGGCCTCCAACAGGCCCCCACAACCAACGCCCTAACTCACCCCCATATGCCCTATAAATTTATCATAATTGTCAGTTTTAATTGTTAATTGTTAATCAAAAACATTGAAAAGATTGAAAATTGATTAATTGTTAATTGTAGATATTTGCGATTAACGATTGATCAATTGTTAGTTGCGAGAACCGCAATTAACAGTTAATCAATTGTTAATTGCGGTTCTCGCAACTAACAATTGATCAATCGTTAATTGCTGTTTCGCAATTGACAATTAATCAATTGTCAATCTTTAATTGCCAGAACAATTAAATTTTGCCCAACACTGGTATCAACACTACGCCCTTTAGAAAAACCGTGTTGTTCAGGAGCAATAAAGCGATGGACTGCTTCAAATATTTGAGTTGTGACCATTTTTTCCAATATTTTACCAAACTGGCAAAGCTTTGAGATAGGACGATATTTTTCAATGTCACCACTGACACTACCTTTTGGAACAGGAGTGATCCACGCTTGCTTCCAAACATCAGGGAATATGCCTTCATTAAGAGACTGTTTGAAGATTAATGTTAAGGGCACAGAAAGAGCTGTCGCGCAATTGCGAATAAGAATAGGATGGATCTCGTCAGTGATAACTCGCGCGCACTGCGATTAGCACACCTCCGCCGGCTACGCACCCGCTGGCTGCAGCCGATCGATCGCAACGAAATACCGTATACCTACTATCAAAATATTCGTGGTCGTAGAAGTCTGACGTTAACCAGCTTTCTGAGATGCAAAGAAAATCATAATTATTTATAAACATTAGATAAGAAACCGTGACTTTTAGTACGAAGACCCCGAACGTTCTGATAATATCCACGCAACTTAGCAAGCATTTTTAACTAATATGTAACACATCGTATGTGAATAAATGAACGGTCTGTCGCAGGTAGTACGTAAAATAATTTAAGAATAAATTATAAGTAATTTTATTGGTTGGCATCGACAACAACAGGCACAAAGTATGCGGATAGATACAGACGGATGGCGAGAAAAAGCAATTAAAACTAAACAATTTATAACGTTGCAAATACGTAGGTGTTAAACTTTCAAATAAAAGTAGGCAAAGAAACAAAAACAGAAACAGAACATGAGCGCATGTTTGTGTAAGCTTATTACATCTATAGGTTAGTATTAATAAGAAATTAAATATATACAGTCACTTTAGTTTTTCGAAGTCCTCATTTTTTATGATAAGGATCACTCTCGATTTATCACTTTTACGCATCAATATTTTTCCATCTCTAATCCAGAGATATTCATATCCGAGCTCCGCCTTCAGCTCGCGGGCACGCCGAAGTAATAGTTTACTCGCCGGCGTAAGGTGGTCACCCACGTATATGTTGGACGAGGGCCCAGGCAGGCCGAGATCAGCTGACGTGAGGCCGCGGCGCGCACGCGTTGCCGCAAGTACCCGATCTTTGCAGACACGCCTTGTGAACCGCACGATTATAGCAGGATGGCGGGCTGGTTGTTGTTGTTGTTGCCGGCCGGTAAGATTACCAACCGCCGCCGCCGCCTCGAACCGACGCACCCGATGAACACGATCCACATCCCTTTCATCTAAACCAACACCCACCTTCACACAGAGCAAGTCAAGTATGGAGTGAACGTTCTCCCCGCTTGTTACGGGTACTCCAGAAATCTCCAGGTTGTTTAGCCTAGAAAACTGCTCAGATTTTTCCTTATCGCACTAAAGAGTAGTGATCACCATATTCGCAGCGGCGAGATCTTTTTGTAATTTTGAGGTTATAGACGAATTTTTTTCGATGACAGTGACGCGGTCTTCCAAACCACAGAAACGGGATTCCATCTCCTCGAACTTTGTATTGAGGTTATCGACCCCACAGGTCAATTTAGGTATATCACTTTTCATTGGTGAAAACTCAGACCTTAGCAGTTTAATTTCGTTTAGCACTTTTAGAATACCATTGTCGGCAACTTTCCCCTGGTTCCGACATTGCCAGCACTTCCAGGTGGCCTTCTTTTCTGGGCCCATTTTGCGGTAGCTAACCTCGGATATTCCTGAGCAGTCATAATGAAGATTACCATCACAGGAGCTGCAAACCACGCCGTCGGTAACCTCATCATCACATTTATTGCAAAACATAATGTCCAAAAACCGTCCACTTCACTCTTAATACTTCCACATAAAGTCCAAATTAGTTTGTATTTGAGTCTAAACGTAAGTTTGTAACCGGTCCGCGTGAGCAGTGAATGCGATTCGACCGTACGCAACGATAGGTTGAGCGAGAATGAAAATAATAAAAATTTATTAATAATAATGAAATAATTGAAATAAACAAGATTGTACCTTTACGTGTTTACATATTATGATCTTATCAAGCACTGTGTATCAGAGTCAAGTGATTTGTAATTTATGCAACGCCTCTGTTTGAAGTAAATTAGAGACCGTTTTTTATTACCACTTCTTCTATCGCCATTTCATATATCTTCGGTATTTTGTAGAAAGGGCGTATTTTTTACAGTTGGTTACATTTCGTAGATTTTTCAAAGGAACATGTTTTAGTTTTTAAAATATTTACGCCCGTTATCACTTAAAAAAAACCTAAACATGCCACTTGAAAAATTAACGAAATGCCGTATACCGACTATTCAAAAGCTTTCGATAAAATTACTCGTAATTTATTAATAAAAATAATAGAATACATCGATATACACGGTAATCTACTTCGGTGGCTTAAGTCGTACCTCTGCGACAGGAGCCAAGCAGTTGCGATCAAAGGGTTCACTTCCAGTTTCATCCCTATTGGTTCCGGTATTCACCAGGGATCTCACTTAGGACCTCTCTTATTCAATATTTTTATAAATAACGTTAAAAAATGTTTTATAATATATAACATTTATACAATATAGGTATAAGGAACACGGATTTACAAACATAGGTATAAGGAACACCGATTTGTACCCAATTTAACAACGAATATCAAGAAATTCATATATTTGACAATAAGCCATTCCGGTTCAAATCTGCCATTAGGAAGCTTTTATTAACACAATTATTAAGATCAGCTAGTACATAGAAAAATATCGTAAGGTCTCCTGGTTCCTTCCGTAGCTCAGTTGGGAGAGCGTAAAACTACTCGTAAGGGCACACGTAATGACACGTAAGCGTAGTTGCATGCATGGAACCAACTATGCCAGCCAAGCTAACTTAGCTAGCTTAGCTCACGTAGTTGCATGCAAAGCTGTTGGTTGTTGTTGTTGTTGTTAAAGTTGGGGTTAGTTTAGTTAGTTCTGTTAGCTTCTACTGCCCAACCTCGGAGGGCCGGGAGCCCCGTGCAGGAAGTTGTACTCCGGAGTAACCCGGAGTATGGCACTGTACGGGGCTCCCGTGTGGTGTGGGGCCTTATCAGCGGCAACGAGGGCGCTGCTGAGAAGGCCCCAGAGGATGGTCGCCCTGCGGATGTGCAGGGCGTACCAGACAGTGGCCGCGGCCGCGGCATGCGGGAGCGCCGCCTCGCGGTCCAGCGCATGCGGGACCGGTGGAAAGAGGGCTTGGCGGATCCCCCCTATGGAGCTAGAACCATAGGGGCGATCCGCCCTGTCCTCACTGAGTGGGTACACCGGTCCCACGGGCCACTGTCGTACCACCTCTGCACAAGGAGGCGGCGGCAATTTGCCGCTCAACTCCTTCCCCACTGAGGCCAGCGGACAGGCACTAGGGCCCCCTGTTCGCATTGCACGGCCTCAATCGTCTGAGGAGAGGGGCGGAGAAAACCGATCCTCTCCTCCATAGGCGCGGGAGCCCCGGCATAGTGGCCGGGGCGGCCGGGCGGCGTCGTGGTGAAATAGAGATGATCCCACGGCGCCGGCACAAACCTGGCGAGAGGCAAACCGATGGGGTTTAGAGGGTACACCCCTGGGTCCATGCTAGATCCAGGAGCAGCGCCCTTTTTAGGGCGCCGGGACTCCCACATAACCTCCGAGCCGCCCGGGCTCGGGGGTATCCATAAAGGATTCCCCACCGTTACCAAAAAAAAAAAAAAAAAGTTCGGTTAGCTTAGTTCGTGGTGTGAACCGAAATATGAAAAGATGCCCCAGCTATGTGAGTTAAGCTAAGTTAGCTTAGCTTCGTTCGCGGTCTTGTCGTGGCGGGGGGGCTCTAGTAGCCGTGGTCGATTTCATCCCACGGTGAAGCTAAGAGGAACCTACGGGGCCGGCCGATGGTGGTAGGCTGGCCCGAGGAGGAGGGCGTTCCGTGCGGGGCTCGTCTGGCCAGCGGGACCGCGCGGATGCGCGAGGAGGAGGGTCGCGGGGGGAGAGACGTGTCGGTGTGTCGTTGCCGCTCGTCCTGTCCTCCGCGACCCTGGCGGGGCTGCACCGCTTTGAATGATGCAGTGGCGGCGGGGCCGCGGGGGAAGAGACGTGTCGGTGTGTCGTTGCCGCTCGTCCTATCCTCCGCGGCCGAACGTGGGCGGTTGGCCCGTGGTGGGCGCTCCAAGGGACTCTCTTCGGAGAGTCCGCGCGGAAGCGCGTTAGGTGTTGCGGTGGAGCCTGTCATCAGATCCGCCGCGGGGGCTGGGGGAGCAGCCACTGAACTTCACAGTTGAGTGGATGTTGTCCTGGCCCCCCATGGCCCCTGGGTAGCGGACTCGGGGGAGTTCGTTGCCCAGTATAAAGGGGCCCGGGATGGAAGGCTCGTCTGGTGTTCGGCGAGCCTCACATTCGGAGTCGGGGGACCGATGTGTCTCCCTTCTCGAGGAGGGGCTGCGCAGGGCGCGGCCAGCCGCTGGTGGGGGCGCGGACGAGTGCAACAGCGTACCCGTACCCCCACCTACAGCGGAGAGGAGGAACACTCCGGGGGTTTAGTGCGGTCGGGCTGCTCCCCTTCAGGGTTCAGCCCAGTCCCACATAACCCCGGCTCTGCCCCCGCGGGGCCGGGGTATCTGTAAGCAGATTCCCCCGGATTAACAAAAAAAAAAAAGCTTCGTTCGCGGTGTGGTCTACACATTAGACAAGGAAATCTCAAGGCTCTGGTTCAAATCCAGACGGATTGAACGAATATCTCTTAGTGTTAGATCTTTGTAAATTTTTTTATAAATAACTAGTGGAGTAATTTCATAAAACAAATGTCGTTGTAGTCAAAACATCGCGATATTCAATACTATATACATAACCTTAACATTACTTTGTTAACTGCAAGCACCATAGTAGTATAGTCACCCATAGCCGCATGGTACGGGTCATTTATGCTGTACACATAATTAATTTGAGGAATACCAAATATAGAGTTGCGTTTGTTACAAAACTATACAAATTTTTCTTCATAATAACATCTGTTGTTTGACTGGAATGCTTTTTACGCTGTGCCAAATCCTGAAGTAGAGAACTAGCTGCACAATTTCGCTGTCGGAAAACTATAGTTTGTTGTTGCTAACCACCGGAGGCGACAGGGGATATTTGAAAAGTACGCAGCAAATGTTGCAATGCTATACATTCTACACACGACTAACGTGTAGAATATAATTTATGAAACCAGCCGATGGGAGTAAAGTACGTAGAGTATTTTTCGCTAACCACACTGGCTATCTACTCCCGCTCTCTAACTCAAGACTTATTTAATTATAATTCTGTGTACAAAACCATCGACTTACAAATAAATGGACCACGGGTCTAATACAAAAACCACGAAAAAAATGTCCCAAGTCAACCTATTTAAACGTAGTGACATATAAAGGAATATGAAAAAGCTAAAACGTTGAATTCAAATTGTAATGTCATCGCAGTACTGTCTAATTTTGCTTGCTTCGCTGTCAATCGAACAAACGAAGACTAAAGCGTGAATGACGCTCTGTATACGATTTTAACGCCCTATAAGTTCGGACACTTTTTAGAGCGGACCCGACGTCCATATAATTGTAAGTCAATGTACAAAACGAAATAAGATCAAAATAAATAAAAAGTGTTACGTGTGTTATTGTTGTAATTTTTCCATTTTTTCAAACTTTCAATTCAAATTCGAAATTAGTAGCAGTAGAGCTCCTTGTGAAAGAGTTCGTCCAGGGAAGTACTGCCACCTTACCTATTTCTACCGCCAAGCTGTAATGTTAGCATTACTGCCTTTTGACGGGCGCAGTGGCAGTGCCCCTCAGATCTTTGCTGTTTTTAAAGCTCTGAGTGGCACTGCCACTGTTATGAATAGGCCAGTCGCTTACCACTAGGCCCACGACTTGTTCGTTTCAACACATTTAACTGCATTGTGCACCAGTAAAGCGTAAAGTAAAAAATAGAGACGAAATATCATTTAATTGGTTTAAAAACTATTCTGCCAAATCATTACTGTGACAACTGCGCTCCGATTGGCCAGCCCGAAGTCGTAACAATACACAGGTGTTTCACTTGAAATCGTCCAGTTTAACTTGAGCTTTGCTATAATGGACAAAAATTGCAAAACTACATATTTAGGACATCGAGTTCTTAGGTTTTCGCAATTGTTGCACATAGAAAATGAAACTATTTTTCCGAATTTAAATCGCGTATATTTGTTGTACCACCTCAGTCAATCGTGGCCATGGGACCTGTAAAGGGCCAGAACCGTCGGGTTGTTTGAAAAAACAAATATACGCGATGTAAATCCGGAAAAATAGTTTCATTTCCTATACATATTTAATATTTAATTACCGATGAAATGTGATTCCGTTTGTTTTGTAATTAGATGTTTTGCTGTTTTTCCCACACCACCGAATGGAACAATAAATACAGAATATTTTTGGAATATACGGAGACGTACACACAGGTCAGTTGCTGGCGCTGTACTATTTCAGCTTTCTAATTTGTGATTTCAGCGCAAACGAGAATTGATATTTAAAAATGATTTAAGGGGCATTTACCTGATGAGTTGCCAGGAATAGATGTACCTTAATTTACGTCTATTTCTGTTTATATACTCGATGTGGACAGGCATGCAGCTTACCATCAGGCGCACGACTTGTTCGTCCCGTTACTTGATATCAAAAATAACAATATAACCTTTGATATATATAACGCTCACAACGCTCACAATCAACATAGCCCCGCACTAGGGAAACACTGTGTCGCGGGTGCCATGGACACACACATAGACAACCACAAATTACACCCAAACTCACGAGAGAAATAAATGTAGGCCATACAAACATTTCTCCCGGCCCGGGAATCGAACCTGGGACCTCTGCGTGGCAGTCCGGCATGGTAACCGTTCGGCCACAGAGGCAGTTAACTTAAAATATATAACACTTGATTGTCAGAATACAGAAACTAGACAAATCTTAATTAAAATTAAGTGCGTTTTAATCAAACTAAGTGCATGTGCGCAAAATGGAATCTGTTCTCTATAGTTAATAGCATTTAGAATTATAGTCGAATTTTTAAGTGGATATTAACAAAGTGACAGCTAATTAACGTCACTTTAAAATATTACGCTGTCACGTAGCAGTTGTTTTGTTTAGAGAGTAGAGTTCTTTGTGAAAGAGGTCGTCCAAGGAAATGCTGCCACCTATTTACTGCTGCCAAGCAGTAATGTGAGTATTGCATCGTTTCGGCAAACAGCACCTGGACTGGTCAGCCACTGCGATACTACATCTAGACCAACTGCAGAAGCAAAATATTGCGGCACTGAAATTGCAGCAAGAAACCTTAGCAACGCAAGAACTTAAAAGAAACAACTTAAGGTCAACTTATCAGACATTCCGGCCGGTGATGCAACTAAAGCATCACACCGCAAGAGACGTCAACTAAAGGTACGTGCCCTAGGTTTCCTTCTTTCTACGTTAATTCCCAAATTCTTTCCTATTGATTCCATTTCATCTAAATTCGTCTTTAATCAAATCAAGACTTGTATTAAGGTACCATTCTCCACTTGTGCATACTTACTAAAATAAATCTTCATCAAAAGAATTTGCTATTTTTTACGTCTTCTAGCCGTATTTTAAAACATTTATTACTTGCATATTTTATTCACGAGACATTGTAGGTACTCAACAAAAGTCGTTAACACAATGGTAAAGTGGACAAATTCCAAATAAATTTCAAACAATATTTATTGCATCATATATTTCTGTACCTCCAGTAGAAAACGGTTGAACTCGAGTTTATCTAAAATGTGGATTTTGATACCATTGCGTGTTTTTTGTAATGCTACATCGTTTGTTTTGACACTTGAGGTGATGCGACCATTGGCTGCGAAGATAACGATTGTGCAAAGGGACTAATATTAGCAAAAATTTGCAAGTAATTTGTTCAAAATGGTTTATTTTTAATTTATCTCATAACATATCTCAATTTTAGTTTATTTATAATTTTTTAATTATGTTTAACGTCTACTTTTACCTGTATGAACATATTAAATGTAGTACGAGTGTTGGTGTAAAGAGAAGAAACTATACATATTTTGTTTTATAATACCGGCCTAATATTGTGTAAAGCGGTAAAAATTATGTTTTATCGATAACCACAAACAATTTTAAAAGCGTGAATTTGTGTAAAGCTTATAACTAATATAATATATATAACTTTTTGATTTCTTTAGTTAAACGCTACTTTAACCATTTTATACATTTCCATTTTTTGTGTATGATGATATTAACAATTTATGTAAGCCAATATCTCCGTCATTTTTGCAAAATACAGGTCCATTTTACAATCAACTTCTTACTCACTCTTTATTCTATCTGAAAAGATTTGAAAATATACTTTTTTTTGTGAATGAGTGAGAAAAAAACTGATTCAAAGCGAGTTTTCGCTCTCATGTAAAATAGCATTTTTTTGAGTTTAACCCATTTACACTGAAGGTACAGATTTTAAGGTCAATTAACTGGAAAATAATTAATTATTAATTGTATGCTAGTTTTTCACCCGGGTTTGCCGAACATTATAGGGTCTCTCATCAAACACCCAGCACCTAGCAAACTACCAGTTATCAACTTCCTACCAACTATCATCTCAATTTACGCGTGGTAAGCGATCCCGACTACCATTCGGCAGGTATCGCCGGAAGGGGAGCGTGAGATAACTTATCTTATTTTATTATTTTATTTCTAATAGAACCGACCGTTTCACTATTGTGTTCACTAAATTCCAGGTGTAATTTATTTTTTTAACAAAATGATATCAAGCGATCAAGGCGAATCTTCTAAATATTTACAAATAAAACGATTAAAGGAATTGACTGTAAAACGCAGGTCTATTAAGGGACAAACAACCAAATTTAGGAATTATTTGGAGGGTTTTGAAGGTACTCGATTTGAAGCCATTGATATTGCTAAATTAACTGTTAAACTCGGCAAGTTTGAGTGCTTATCTTCAAAATTCGATGAGCTACAGGTTCAGATCGAGATTTTAAATTCTGAAAATCTTGGAACAGAATTGGACGAGCGCGAATGTGTCGAACAAAGTATTATTGATTGTATTGCAGCTACTAAAATGATTCTAAACATGCAACATGATGCTTCCTTACAAGAAGAACGTGACAGACGTAATTCCTTTTGGCAAGATGCTGAAGGGGACGGCCAAGATGTTGGGATTAAGCTACCCCAAATTCAAATATCAAAATTTGATGGGTCTTATTTCCGATGGTTGGAATTCCGTGACATGTTAACTAACATAATTCATAATAATAAAAAAATATTCTGTTCAAACGTTTCATTATTTGTCATCCTATCTTCAAGGTGACGCTGCTAGGGTAATTTCTAACATTGAATTATCTTCTGCCAATTACGATGATGCATGGAAGTTACTCTGAGAGCGGTACAACAACAATAGATTGGTCATAATGCATCATCTCAAGTCGTTGTACAATACACAACCGTTAACTCGCGAATCTGAAGGTGCATTACGTTGTTTCACTTTACAAAAAATCTACGTGCTTTGTCTAGTCTCGATCAAACAACTGACACTTTGATTATTTTTACTCGTTCCCAAAAACTCAACAGCAACACTCTTACGAAGTCGGAAGAGTATCGTAATTCGCTTGACGATGATTTTCCTACACTAGCACAGTATACAAAATTCCTAATTGATCGTGCCAATGGACTCGAATCCATAAATCGTAACAAGGCTGATGGGTGTTATTCTAAGTATACCCATCAGTAGTTCCAGCTCATAATAAAAAAAAAACCAAAGACCATTTTCAAATACAAAATCTTTTGCTACAACAAGCGAAGATTCAAGATCAAACATTTATGTATGTATAATTTGCAACCAAAACCATAGGATACCTATATTTAAGTCTAAAAACATTAAAGAGCGGTTGGCTGATGTAGCAAAATACAAGTTATGCATAAATTGTTTAAGGCAGGGTCACCACTTGAATGATTGTCGCACAGGTCCATGTCGCGGTTGTAAACAGAGACACAACACATTATTACACAAATCTAATAGTAACTCAGTTGGTAGTGTTAATACTGCAGTCAATCCGTCTGAAACTATGTCAAACGTTTGTGATCAAAATGGTAAACAAGAAGTTATATTATCTACAGCTTTAATTGACGTTATCAACTAACCAAAGGGAGCGGGTACGAGCTCTTTTAGATTGCGGCAGCTAGTCGTCATTTATTTCAAAATGTTTACAACAAGAACTATCGCTAAATTCAAACACTATAGACATGAATATTATTGGCATTGGCAATAATTCTGCCAATAAAGTAAACGAAAGTTGTGTAAGCAAATTATGTTCTATTAATTCAAATTACAGTGTGACACTATCGTGTCTTGTTCTGGGAGAGCTGACAGGTTATTTACCTAAGCAGACAATTAACATGCAAATATTAAATTACCGAAAGACATTCAACTGGTTGATCCAACTTTTGGTCGATCATCTCCAGTTTAAGTGTTTATTTGTTGCCGATATTTTCTGGGATGTGAGCAGAAATGTCTAGGTTCAAATAACCCCAAAGTACACAGTTCCAAATTCGGCTGGCTTATTACCGGCCCTATGTATAATAATAAACAAAATACAGCTAAAATCCATTGTAATTATGCTACAGTACACAATTATTCATCTAAAGATTCAGATATTGAGAATTTGGTAACAAAATTCTGGGATTTAGAATAAATTCCCCTAAAGACAATTTTAATTGAGGTAGAGGCAGCTTGTGAAAGGCGTTTTATAGCTAATGTTACTCGCCTAAATTCAGGCAGATTCTGCGTAATTTTACCACTGGTCGACTCACCAGACTGCCTAGGGGATTCCTAAAATTTTGCAAAAGAACGATTTATAAATCTAGAGAGACGTTTTCGAAAAAATGCTGAACTAAAACGTCAGTACGTAAATTTTATAAAAAAATATGGTGATTTAGGTCATCTTTCCGAATCTCCAGAGGCTAGGCCAAATACGTGTCATTTTTTATGCCACCGTGCTATTTAGTTTACAAGTTTAGGTCGGCCCCCACTACCTCCGGCTATTCCGTCAATGATATCCTCATGGTAGGCCCAAAGATGCAGGACTCTGTTTTCTCCATACTGATCAGGGCTAGATAGTATAAATATCTGCTTACAGGCGATATCCAACAGTTTTATCGAGAAGTTATCGTAGCTGAGGAGGATCGTAACTTTCAGCTGATCTTATGGAGAGAAGATGAGTCCTTGCCTATAAGGACACTGCATCTAAATACTCTTACTTACGGCACCGCAAGTGCGAGTTATTTAAGCACGCGATGCCTTTGGCAGGTTGGAAAAGAGTGTGGGGACGAACTGATCAAAACTATCGTACAAAATGTTTTTTTGGTTGACGATATGATAACAGGGTCAAATGATGAAGAGGAGTTACGCTTCATCCTAAATTCCGTAACAAAATTTCTAAATACAGCTTGTTTCAAACTATAAAAAATCGAAACCAATTTACCCTGTCAGACTGTTTATAGATATAACAGTTTTAAGGCGTATAAAGTGTACTCCTTGGGAAACGCACCCAAAGGTACTCAAACGTACTCAAAGGCACTCGAAGGCACTCAATGGCACTCAAAGGTACTTAAAGGCACTCAAAGGCACTCAATGGTACTCAAAGGTACTTAAAGGCACTCAAAGGGACTCAAAGGCGCTCGCGGGCACTCAAAGGCACTCGTAGGCACTCACAGGCACCTTATTCAATTTAAAAACATGAAAACATTTCAATTTTTTTTTGTATGTTTTGCTTGTGTGTTTTGTGGGAAATAAGCCGTTTATCTTTATATCAATCTAAATAAATAAATAAAAAAATAATAATAAACAGATTTATTATAGAATGTTACCTAACCTCTAAGCTATTTGTACCGGGGTTTTTGTTTATGTTTTGTTATTTTACTATACAATTATACATTTAATAGCAGCGCCCTAAATTGGTTACGTTGATAGGTTATAATTACTTAAAAATCACTAAATAGTTATCTTATACAAATAGTCCCGCTGCTAAGCAAAGGTCTCCCTGACAATAGAAGGGCTTGGAATGCTGTCCCCACACGGCTTCAATGCGGATGGGGAACTTCACATACATCATTAAACTCCTTTCCAGGTGTATGCAGATCTCCTCTCGATGGCTTCCTGCAGCGAAAAGCTTGTGGTAAATTTCAAATTACATTTCGCGCATAAATTACGAAAACTCATATGTAAACCCGCCAACGAACCCACGACCCTCTGCTGGAAAGGCGGTAGGTCAAACTTGTATCCGTTCCTAATCCGAGACTTAACAAATCCAAAAAACTCAGACTCACTTCGAATGTCGCTTGTGCACTTAGAGATGAAAAAAAACCGACCTCAAAAGTCATTCATCCCCTAGTTTGCCACCCTTAGAGGTGGAATACAATCTTCAAATTTAAATAGAGACACCCCTGAGGTACCTTCTTCCCAACAAAAAAGAAGCATCAAAATCGGTTCACAAATGCCTGGAGTTATCGCGTAATATACTATATGTATAAAAAAACATACAATCGAATTGAGATCCTCTTCTTTTTTTTTGAAGTCGGTTAAAAATGATCCCTGTGACATTTCTCGGATTCAGAACTGGGGGGCTACTCTCGATCTCCGTCCGACATCCGTCCGAAATAATTACTGTCAAATAAGCAATACTTGACCAAATGTAAAGACGCGTGACGCGAATGAAGCCACATACTTGATACTTGTCTTTTAATTTTGTCGAATATAATATGTATGTTTGATACGAATTGGATGTGGTGCGCCAACGCTTTTTTAATTAAGTAACTAAAATTACTTAAACTAACTTATTTTATTGTTCTATTACTGTTTTAATTTGCGACTTTGTAAGAAGGCAAGACAGCCTTGACGTAAAAAACATTGCACAATAAGCTTTGTTCATATTTTTCCTGGTCTTAATAAATCGCATACAAAGCACATTTATACGGTATGCTACACTATATAATAGGCCATGCGTATTTATTGTCCTTATTAAAAAAGTAATAGAAAGAAAAACGACCAAATTGCAAGCCGGATCAGAAAATAGACAAATATTCAGCTTAGGACTAATGGTGTTTGTAATATTGTAGTAGAAGGAGGTGTTGAGATTGGTAGTCGATTGCTCGCCTGGTTGGTGCCCCCTTACGTCCAAGAATCAAACGACGAAATCGGTAAAGATATGTATTTGGCGATGCACTAACGTGCACCCTTTCACACACTTGATTGTGTACAATGTTACAACTTGGCGGTGCACTATCGCCCCAAAGTGATCCGTCCTGTTGTTGGCGGGATGTGAGAGCGGTGCAGATTCCACTATAAGTCCCGGTGGGTGTAGATCTCACATACACAACCATGTTAACTATTCGGCCAAGAAAGGCAGTCATTTCATTGTGTTGTAGTTAGTAGATTGTACCAAGTATGAGTTTTTTGTTTTAATAAAAAATAGCCATGAAATATTGCTCTGACCCCTACACGTATTCACGAAGTATGGTGCTGCATAGAATTAAAATAAAAAGATTCTACCCGTATGTTGTTACTTAATCGGAGGAGAGCACGCGTCTGTGCAATCAACTTGGCCTGCTCTCATTTGTGGCGTATATACTGGCAATGATGTTAATAATTTGTGGACAGGAAACCAGGTTCATTGATGCAACTTATATAGTATTTTGACCACCTCGGTGGTCGCGTGACTTCGACAATGGTATTCATAGTGTCGCCATCTCTGAGGTCCCTGGTTCGATCCCCAGCCGAGTCAAAATAAAAACTAACTTTTCTATACTGTCTCGGGTCTGTGTGTTTGTGGTACTGTGTTAGTTTGTGATCAGGGATCAGGGCAACGTATGTGATATTGTCCAATATTTATTTATTATTATTTATTGTGTATACTTATATTTTCTACTCAAGATATTGGAAACATTTTTGTACAAAGTTGAAGTCAAATAATCTTTATTTCATAAGTAAGCAAATTACACTTGAAATCATCATACTGATGAAACTCGTAAAGCAGATTCCCTTGAAAACAATTAGTAAGAAGCTCTAGGACGTAGTTTCCCAAAGTGATCCCTCCAGAGTGATCCCACCAATAGGCGCTGAAGAGTCCAGGGCGGTAGGGGCCTCGGAAGCAATTGGGAGGCATAGATGCTGTCCAGGGAGTGCTACTGCATTTGAAAAAAAGAACCTGAATTATCTATATAAACAGCACTACATATATGTTTAGTAGGAGGAGGTGTACAAGGTGCTAGAGATTCTCTCGGTTCGGATTTAGCTGGTGCCCCCTTACTACGTCCAGGAATCAAACGACGAAATTTGGTGAAGAAGACTTGGTTTATTGTACAACAGCTTACAATAGGCTTACAATACAAGGGTGTCCAATAAAGGGATTCGTCCCGTTGGATGCTAGGGCGGCGCAGAGTCCGCGACAAGTCCCGGTGGGTGCGAATCTTACAAAAAGACACTCACTCGGAAGTGTTCTCGTAACCTGTCCCGAAAGGTGGGCGCGAGTTCGAGATGTTTCCGCTTAATATTGAAGATAACCGTAGAAATGCAATCGTTGAATCGATCGATTTCATATAAAATACTAGTGATCTCATTACTTTAGCCGCTCACGCGATGCGCTCTTCCTACCGCAAAATGGCGGCAATTTGGTTTCGCAAAATAGAAAAGGATTCAGTTTAAATACAAGTTTTTATAAATAAAAATTATTATTCTGCATTGCTAAATAAATACCCTCCGTACTACCAACAAAAACATCTCAAATAAAATGCAGAAATACACCGCAAATCCTGCACTTAAAAAGCACTAATGAAATTTTTGGTGTACTTGAATAAATATGATAATATTCCGTTTGAGTGGTTCTAACGTTTACTATGAAATTATTCCTTAAAGTATAGTTTATAAACATTTTAATTAAGGTAGACTTAAAAACGCTACTTACGGTATGTTTTCAATAAATAAACACCGAAATCACCAGCCCAAACAATAACACACACGATTGTCGTGACATATTTTTGAAGTTGATTATTTTTTTTAAATGACAGGACCAGGCATTAAAAACTTTATGGTTTGCTAGAGTACTTACCGAAATAGCAATTAATGTTAGTTCTTTTACCTGTTATAACTTCGATATCCGATAAATCGGTATAAAATCATCACTGGCACCTCTAGGTGTGGTATGCGTCTACGGCTGCATGTATCGCGTGAGCGGTTAGGAAAAATCTTAACTGAAATCTTGATTTTATGTGATACGATTTTTTTGTGTTTTTATTTATTTTTGTGTTGGTAGGCATTGAAATGAAATCTTGCCTAAGTGGGCGGTTAGCCAAAACGGTCGGAAACTTTTTTTGGTTATTCTTTGTAAATAAACATTTGTACATTATTTATCACTAAGAATATTTATTTCAAACATCATAGATCGAGACTACCTGCATGAGCTAATACGGATTTTTGTCGTCCAACGTAGAAGCTGTATAAAAATAGCCTTTTGTAAAAAGTTTTTGTTTCACTAAGTATAATTTTAAAATCTCATGAATGGCAAATTTTGAATTTCAACCGGAACCATTTTATAGAAGCGTGTACTTCTGAAGACGACTGTCTAGAATCAATCAGCCTATTGCAGTCCACTGCTGGACATAAGCCTCTCCAAGTGTTCGCCATACTGCCCGATCACCCGTTTTCCGTATCCAACCACTACCCGCGATATCTTGCAAGGGGACGTCCTACGGGGACGTTACGTTTGCCGAGACGTGGTCTCCACTCGACAACTCGTCTACTCCATCGCTCATCGGTTCTGCGACAGATGTGGCCAGCCCACTGCCACTTCAGCTTGCTACATTTCTGGACGATGTCCACAACTTTAGTCTTATATAACTTCATTCCGGACTTTGCCCCTTAACGAGATACATAGATAGCATACATAGCATAGCATACATAGATAGCATAGATAGCATAGACCTTTCTATAGCTCGCTGAGGGACGTGTAGTCTGTGAGCCAGTTTGACTATCATATTCCACGTCTCGGCTCCGTAAGTCATGACCGGTAGGACGCATTGATTGTAAACCCTGGTCTTAAGGCACTGCGGGAGTGGTGACGAGAAGACATGACGCAGTTTCCCAAATGCTGCCCAACCCAGCTGCACTCTCCTAGCTATTTCACTCTCGAAGTTGTCTCTGTTTTCATAAATCGTCGATACAAGAAGAAGAAGAAGTATACAGGCGTGATAGTACTTGGCGCCTCTATACTTCTTCTTCTTTTTAGTACAGGCGCGCGCGACACCACATGCTGCTGGCGCGGGGCCTGGCCCGCACGCAGGCGCACCGAAACACACCGGTGCTGCGCGCCGCTCACGCTCCTCAACTCCGTTCTCGAGGCGGCACCACACTCTGATTTGTTTGACAGCACGATTAGATGTCTGATGCGTGCAGGAAAGTGTTTGAACCAATGAGTGATGTGAGTTCAATCCTGTGAACTGTGTGTTTATTTGTTTGTATGTTATTTGATGTTTTTTTTTTGTTGTTTTTGTTTGTAGCGATTTGGATTTGTCTGTAAAGCTACAAATGTTAAATGAATAAATAAATAAATAAATTTCATCTCTTTTGTAAGCGACATTTGGAAAAAAAAATCTGGGTAGTATCTTTTAGATTTTTACGACTGTTTTAAAATATAAACGTCACATTTTAAATTCAATTTAAAAACTTAACCTTGATTAAAACCAAAATATTAGTTAATATTTAAGCCCTTTTAGTAGCTGTCGAGCTCCTTGAGTTCGCCCAGGGAAGTACTGCCACCTTACCTATTTCTGCCGCCGAGCAGCAATGTGAGCATTATTTCGTTCCGGTTTAGAAGGGTAAGGGTGCTGATGAAATCACAGACATATGAAACTTGCTATATAAAGCTCTGAGTGTCACTGCAACTGTTATGGACAGGCGCGTCGCTAAGCACGCGACAAGTTCGTCCCGTCACATGGTATTATAAAAAAGTCGTTAAAATCTAAAACATGCTCCCTGATTTTTTTTGTAACGTGCTTTGTACAAAGGGCGTAACCCTTTGTACAAAACACCAACAAAATATGCTCGGAAATGTTTGCATTACTTTATAAAAAAGAACCCACAAAGTTTATCATACATAGAGCGTGCAACTGTTTGTCAGCAAAAGCCGGCCAAATAAGTAAGTAAGTCCATTTCTGTCCGCAGCACTAAACTTTTAAATACATCTACTAAGAAAGAACTATGTAAACAGACTAAAGAAAATCTGTCATACTGCCAACTCTTCACAAGCATCAGCGTCCATGATTGCGAGAATTAAATAAAAAAATTGTCTATAGTATTCATTGACTTACAAATAAATGGACGACGGGTCTAATACAAAAACCACGAAAAAAATGTCCCAAGTCAACCTATTTAAACGTAGTGACATGTAAAGGAATATGAAAAAGCTAAAACGTTGAATTTAAATTCTAATATCATCGCAGTACTGTCTAATTTTGCTTGCTTCGCTGTCAGTCGAACAAACGAAGACTAAAGCGTGAATGACGCTCTGTATACGATTTTAACGCCCTAAAAGTTCGGACACTGTTTAGCGCGGACCCGACGTCCATATAATTGTAAGTCACTGATAGTACTACTTATTTTACGTTTAATCGAATATACATGCACGACATTATTTAAAAAAATGGAGATAAAATAAAGGAAAAAAACTTTGCAGTTTCTTTTCACAAAAGTCATGGTAAACTTGTTTTACTTTTGCTGTTACACATACTTCTTCGTTCTTCAGTCATTTATTATTTCCTAGCATTATTTGAGAAAAGCATTATATATACCTCGGCGAGAATGGGGATTGCCTGACTATAATACACAGATTTTTCGCATTCATACTCTTCCGGCAATCCCTTACTTGTGCAATAATGTATTATGTAATAACGTACACACTCACAGCCCATCACTATGGAAACCCTGTGTCGCGGGTGCCATGGATATACACATAGACGACTACAAATTACACCCAAACTCACGAGAGAAATAAAATAATGCAGTTCATATAAAGATTACTCCCAGCCCAAGAATCGAACTCGGTACCTCTGGAGGTAGTCTATAATTTTCTATATAGTTTTACAACTTTCAAGCTCGGTGTAGAATTGCCATAGGTAGGTTGATCTTAGTTCGTGTGTCTCATTAGTTCAGTTCGACGCACTGACGCCAATAGAGCAAACATTTTTCGTTTCTGCACATTACATGGTCGAACGAACGTAGCGCCAATGCTGAATTGGATAAGGGTCAAATCAATTTTCTAACTCCTACACACACACACGTGCGAAGTAAAAAAATGAAATTTGAACTAATTATTTTATTTAGGGTAAAACGGGGTTAGATGCCGCAGTGGGATAGGTGCCTCAATTTCAAAAAACCTAATTCCCAAATCGCAACAAAGAATAATTAGTTTAAATAAGAAGTGTAGACACCACTCATCAAAGTTCTTGCAGGGCTTCGAGTGGAATAGACGCGTTTGGTTTGTGCAAGCGTTTATCTCCGCGACGAACACGATAAACGGTTCAAAATTTCAAACGCAAGTATTTACTGTCGCATGACTTTGTAAGTTATAATAAATTCCGTTTTATTTTTATTATAACTATACACTGGTTCATTAACTGCGCACCTAGGTGCCAATAATCGCTCTTTTGTATATAGCTTATTTATATAATAAAAGGGCATCTACCCATATCGAATAGGATAGTCGCCTCGATTTTTCGCGGTATAGGTGCCCTTAGGAGCAAAGGACTAAACAAGAAAATTAGGAAGAGAAAATAAAAAAATACATTATTTTAGTGAAAAAGACATGTAAATGATAATAGTTTAAAAGTAAATAAAAGTACCAAAAAGACGAATTATACACAGTTCAAAGAGAAAACATTTTTGTATAGAATGTTTTGTTAGCGATAAAAATACGGAGTCAAGTAGGTAGTAACTTTAAATACGTATATATTTATTATTAACGATGTAGTACGTATATACACAATATATTAAAGATTACAAATAAAAGATTTTATTATGAATTTTACTATTTTATTCTAAAGGGCATCTATCCTTCTTAGTATTTTCATTGTGTGCCGTCTATCTATATAAGAAGGCATCTATCCTCAAAAAAATAGGTTTGCAAAAAGTCAATTTCTTCAAAATCAGTAAATGTATGTATGCAGTATGTAGTGTCAGAAAATAAAATCAAGTACTAATGTAATGTAAAAGATTAAGCTAGTTATATCCATAGGAATTATTCATGGTAAACTAATAATTTTTAAGTTAGGAGGCCCTTTCAAAAAGTGGGGCATCTATCCCGGTTTTACCCTATTTAAAATTTAAAATAATTATATTATTTACCAGTATCGAGACGTGAAAATTGTCGTTAGTAAGCCCGGAGCAAACAAAAAACCTAGGCTTTAACAAAAGGTGGCGCCTGGGTACTTTTCTGGATTTAAATCGCGTATATTTGTTTTTTCAAACAAACTGACGTTTCGGGCCCTTTACAGGTCCCATGGTCACGGTTGACTGAGGTGGTGCAGTCTTCAACCAGTTATGTCTAATATTGATGCATTCCACCCTATTTTTTCACTATAGTTACAATAGTTATTAATTAAATACCTTATTTTTAATTTTACAAAGAAAGCATTCCAATTTACGATACATTAAGTTTTACAAATTATTTTATTGAATGAATTTTTAGTAAGTTCAATTTATTATTAATTAATAATAGAAATTAGAATAAACTAAAAAAGTCCGCTGGTTCGTTTCGTGGCTTAATTGGTATAGCGTCTGGCACAGTATGCCAGAAGATGTCGATTCGAATCCGGCCAGATCGAAGGAATTTTTTGTGAGTGTTCGATCTTTGTATTAATAATTATAACAAACTTGTGCAGTAATTTCACATAAATATGATTGAATATCAATTCAATGAAAATTTTAATATATGAAAGTTTTTCTACTTTCTGTGCAATTGATTCAAGTGTAACTTAATTCATTTACAAATAAAACGAAAAAAGAGAGTTACCTAACTTTTTTATTAAAATGAACCTCCCTCAGGTCTTTTTCTCTAAGTAAAGTGTTTTACAATGAACTCCGTTGTGGTACTAGTCTGTTTCCAGACCGCAACCCGCAGCCGATCATATGCTCGAGTGAACTGTTATGCATGAAGTGTATTGAATAGAGCCAAGTTGCGCTGCTGTTCCAGTTTAAACGAAGCTGATTTTCATTGGCCTTAACAACCATTAAGCCTTCATTAATCAAGCCACTTTTGTCGTTTTGTTCTAGGTTTTTGGAAAATTCTGAAATCTGTATTCTAGCAATTTTTTTAGCTTTGAAATTTCAATTAATGATTAAACTCGTACTCGTGTAATGACAGAAATGCCGTTGTAAGTTTGCCCAGCACAGCCCCCTCCCATGTCCTTTCAAGCGCGGAAGGCGCAGGCTCTGTAACCAGAGCCGCCATAAACCGCTAAAGGCTCAAATACACCAACCTTGCTCGGTGCTACAGCTTTGTGCCTTTTGCGGTTGAAATGCTGGATCCCTGGGGGTCACAGGCGAAACTTCTAGCGAACGAGCTGTCGGATCACCTCGTAGAAGCTTCCGGTGACCACAAGACTGGCAGTTATTTCCACTAAAGAAAAAGTTTAGCAATTCAAAGGGGAAATGTTGTCAGACTTCTGGGCACGATGTCCCAGGGTGCTGCCTTCGGTGCCCGATCGGAGCGGGAGCTTCGTCCGCCAGTAAGTTAGGCAGCCGCGAGGAAGACGACGGGGCGGTGTGGCCCGCTTCGTCGTGAGAGAAGGAGGAGGACGTAGCTCCTCCTAGGTGCTGGTGGGGTTCCGGTGCGCAAAGTCGATCCCGGATTTTTCCCACTAGAGCACCCGAGAAGGCTTTAGCACCGTGGGGTTTTAGCTGGTAGAAGTCCAGCGTAACCTCGGCGGAGAGGTATCCTAGGAGGATTTCCCCACACAAAAAAAAGGGTGCGGCCTTCGAGAAAATTTTCTTACTTTTTTATGTATCTACCTGCAGCTATAATATAGAATAACACTATATGACAATTAAAATAAATACATCAAATGAAGTTCAAGGTTATTTTTCTGTTTTTTTTATTTATTTTTTTACTCATATTACAATAATTTATTCTCTAGGTACTTGGCACTCTTAACTCTAAGGGGTTTGTTTGAATGTTACTCTATTCATAATATTTATACAATATTAAAATTTTTCTTATACAAAGACTTATGTAATACAAATAAACGTACGCATAGACAAAGCGTGTCACAAATAATAACAAAAGAATAACAATATCGTGATATTTAACAATCTTAATAAATTAAATATAAATAACCATATAATATAATATTTTCATAGTCATTAAAATAGGTCTCATAGGAGGTCTCATCACGCCTTGAACCTCTGCAACTGCGTAGAGATGTTGCATCGCTTAGCGCCTTTTACCGCATGTACCATGGTGAGTGCTCTGAAGAGCCGTTCAACCTCATCCCCCCTTCCCCGTTCCTGCTCAGAAGCACGCGTGCTGGCCTTCGTAGTCACCGTTTCACTACCTGCCGCATTCCATCGCGTACTAAAAGGTTCGGTGGCTCCTTTCTCTGCCGCACGGTTGACAAATGGAACTCCCTTCCGGCACATGTCTTCCCTCCCTCTTATAATATGGGGTCCTTCAAACGAGGCGTGAAGAGGCATATTGTAGGCAGGCAGGGTGGAGGTGGCTAGTGCAGCGAGGGTCTC
The DNA here is from genome assembly GCF_003589595.1 of Hyposmocoma kahamanoa. Taxonomy (NCBI): domain Eukaryota; kingdom Metazoa; phylum Arthropoda; class Insecta; order Lepidoptera; family Cosmopterigidae; genus Hyposmocoma; species Hyposmocoma kahamanoa. Next base: position 1,348,917 of record NW_020655294.1, read on the forward strand.
ATCGCTGCACTAGGTTCCTTCGCGTTTGGATACCACTTTCCACTTAACATCAGGTGGAGTGGAGTCATTTGCCTGTCATGTATTAAAAAAAAAAAAAAAAAAAATAGAAACAAAAGTAAAAACTAAAAAACACGGTAGTTATATAAATATCGCGTTCTTTGCAAGCCATAAATAAAAATTAACCCGTGTTTTCTGCTTAACACGACCAGTGTAAGATATACACTGTTGACATGTCACAAAGTGGTGGTGACAAGGCTTTAAAGTCTGTCGTTAAAGACTGAATACCCTTAACGAACTTTATTATATACGACGAAAGCAAAGTTGCTGTTTTGATGGAAAAGTTATCAAACCAGTTCTATTGAAATCGTCCCCGTTCTATTGAAATATAGATCTGGTACCCATATTCTGATTATTATTAGACATATAGACAAATAGACTGTACTTATTTTACGTCTCATAAGACCCTAAGTTCCCATTATGTCTATACTCTACGAAATAATGGCAACGCGTCCTGACTATTGTAAAAATGACTTTGATAACATGATATCAATGATTCTTTTTATTTGATTGTTTCTTCTGTTTATTCTTTATACACCTAAACTCAACCGTGGCGATCTCGGAGCCACTCTAGCCCGCCATACACTAACGAACTACCACACGTGTGTGGTCAACCTGATAAAGGCATGATTTCTACAAATAAATGGATGACGGGTCTAATACAAAAACCACGAAAAAAATGTCCCAAGTCAACCTATTTAAACGTAGTGACATGTAAAGGAATATGAAAAAGCTAAAACGTTGAATTTAAATTGTAATGTCATCGCAGTACTGTCTAATTTTGCTTGCTTCGCTGTCAGTCGAACAAACGAAGACTAAAGCGTGAATGACGCTCTGTATAAGATTTTAACGCCCTATAAGTTCGGACACTTTTTAGCGCGGACCCGACGTCCATATAATTGTAAGTCAATGTTTCTAGTAAATACGTCACGAAAGCTTCCAAACGCAGGAAAAACTACTGGTGAACTCTTCAAGTCCACCATTGACGTTGATACTAAATAAAATAAGGGATTTGTTTTAGGAACCTTTTCCCATAATAATTACGGGTTATTAATTATTAAGAAGAATGTTTTCAGCTATTCGTGAACCTGTTATAATAATTCAAATATAACAAAGAATTTAAGATAATATTTAGTGAATAAAAGATACCGATCTCAAAAGTTTGCTTAAATTCGTATTAGCGGTTTTTTTTTTATTGGAATAACATCTACGTGTCAACTTTTATTAAAATCGGTTAACGAAAAGTGGGTGAAATTTAATAAACCGGATATTCATTCTCTAATTTACCACTTTTTGAGGTGGAACATTTTCAAATTTAAATGGGACCGCCACATCGAAATCGGTTCACAAATACCGGAGTGATCGTGTAAAATGCACGCGTAAAAAATCACTGACGAATTAATAGCCTCCTCCTTTTTGAAGTCGGTTTAAAATAGATTATTATACTTTTTTATAAAAAAAATGACCTCAAAAATTCGTGGAATTACATTTATTTGCCAAGTATTATTGACATCGGTTACCGAAAAGTACGCGAAACCGGATTCATCCCCAAGCTTACCACCCTTAGAGGTGAAATATTTTCTTCAAATTTAAATGGGGAAAAAATACTGAGGTACCTTTTTTCGGTACAATTCTTTCCAACATAAAATCTTGAATCGCATCAAATATCGGTAATCGAATAACATACCCAAAAAAACAGCCGGATTGAGAACTTCCTCCTTTTTGAAGTCGGTTAAAAAGTCATAGAACAAAAGTTGTTGTTTATTTTACAAATAATACACATACATACAAAATATAAATTTTAAGACTCGTGTTTATTCACTAAATGATTATTTCTTTTTATTTTCCCGATATTTCGGAACGGTCAACCCGTAACCATGGAGCGTGCAACCGTTCCGAAATATCGGGAAAATAAAGAGAAGTCATACTGTGGTAAGAAACCTGATATTAGTGATAATCATACATACAAAATGTTACGTAATTCGTAGAAACCTACTGAGGCCACAAATTACATCAAATATAGGTACACAATTAAATACAAACATCAAAAGTAACTAACTAAGCATAAAGCCTTTGCTGGTCATCCGAGCAGAGTAGCCAATTGGACAAACACAAAAGGGGTCCTCATTTATTGCGAGCTTTTGAAAAGTCTCCTCTCACTTTTGACTCAATAATTAATTAAGATCCGTAACTTACCTCTTAAGGCGCGTTAAAATTAGCCACTGTTAGACGCGCTGCAGACGCGCGGTGGTATATAGTCTCGGAGTGCGTAAACGCGCTTGCGTAAACAAGTCGAGCAAAACTTCCACTTAGGTTATCAGTTAGCCTAGTTAATATAATAGTTTAAACATTAAAAAATCTGTTTAGAATAGGTAAGTCTGGTTATTAGGGCTAGCATGACAGGGCAAATCATCTAAGATATCTAGGATTTTATAACTATACGTGAGTTAACGAGCTTTGCCGAATAAAACTGAGAAATGCTAAAGTAACGTGTTATACTCATTTCAGAGAATTCATATCTCGCGCAGACGTAATTTCCAACACTACAATAAACAGCAACATTTTTTTCTACCGTATCTACAAATATATAACATCAATGATTAATACTGAAAAAGCAACCTCTTTGATCATAGTTGTTTGAATACGTTACGTAAGATCAAAGACTTGTGCAGTTCCAAAGTGGCACTGGGTGGACAGTCTGGAATATAGAAATATACTTGTTAATTTATACCCCTGGAATAACAGTGCACCACAAAGACGTATGCAAAATTGAAGTTTATTTTGTGTTATAATAATAAACCATTTTCAGATACACATTCATCCATAATAGTGTAATTATTCCTTGATATTAAGATGGGAGCACAACGTCCCCAGCCAATGCTAATAGAACAACTGGCTACGCATTGGCAGCAGTGTGCGAGCATATCCGCCAAATCAACATGTTATGCTTGATTCACTCATTCATTGCAATTCACATGTTTACATGTTTACATGTTCACAGAATTTTATAATTTTATTTTTTTTTTAAATAACTAGTGGATGAAAACACAACTACGCTCTAGGCCCGGTACCCACTGACGAGACGGGACGGCAGGGGATCCTTTGGCATCCACTTCTTGGCTTTCAACTGCCTCCGTAGCCGAACGGTTACCATGCCGGACTGCCACGCAGAGGTCCCAGGTTCGATTCCCGGGCCGGGAGAAATAGTTGTATGGCATATGTATGCATTGTATACCTACAATTATTTATCTCGTGAGTTTGGATGTAATTTGTGGTTGTCTATGTGTGTGTCCATGGCACCCGCGACACAGGGTTTCCCTAATGCGGGGCTATGTTGAGTGTGTGCGTTATTTACATGCAAGCGCACACTGACGGCAATTATGACGCGGCATCCTTAAAAATGCCATGGCGAAGCATTCTTTCTCGAATACCCACATAATCACACTCGGCGTCCCTAAGGCTGCCGAGGCATTCCGGAGACTGCCGGCTCGGCATCCATAAGCATACCACAGCTTTATTTTGCAACTACGATCATTATCATTAAAATTGGAACTTTAGTGTCACAATCTTAAGGTATATTAATATTCGTCACCTAAATATTCCTCGCCGTCCCACCCCGTCAGTGGACGCCGGGCCTTAGAGACACCGTGTGGCTCTAGACCATAGATATAGAAAAGGGGAGATTTGGTATGGGGGCGTGGTTCGTGTCGCCTCGATATGATCATCTTGATCATATCGAGGCGACACGAACATCGCCACAGTGACATGGCGATCGTTGTACATACAAGATCTCTCGTAAAACGTGAAAATGCCACGTTGTAGCGACACACCTTGTAAAAAGTGAGAGTGAAAACAAAAATTTTAAAACCAGTGAGATAACATTCCACCTGCTATTTGCATTTTTAGTTATTATTTCTATTATTATTCAATCTTTTCTTTTCGTCTCCATAGACATTTCTAGACTCAAATATAGTGATGTACATTTACGATGACTGATGTTTATCGACAATTAATTTTTACTGAAATGTTTGAATTTCTTACTATGATTTTTGTAATTAAAGTCCCTAAAATATCGAAGCGAAAAGCATTCACGTTAAACTGATTTCTTTTATTTTATTATTATTATTATTACTAAACATTTTATTTCAAGTAACTTTAACGCAACTCATATTTCGGACAACCGTTTCATTTTCATGTCTATTTGTATGTTGCTATTGCCTGAAGAAAAATGTATGTGAATTATTGTTTTAGATAATTTAGATATTTAAATTCCATTATACACGTAGATTAAACGTAGAGTATTTTTAATTTTTAAGTTTTTTCAATGAGTTGAAAATAAAAGAAGGTTGGATTGAAGCTGCAGGAAAATCGAAAGATTAGTTTTCTTATTACTGTATTTCTGGCTTTATTTAAATTTCCATAGGAAATGTATTTAAAAAATAAATAAAAGAATCGGTTTTATTTTACATGTGCATGCGAAATAAATTAGAAACAATTATAGAAAATTACATAAATCGTTCATAAAAAAACAACATAATTTAATTTATTAATTTAGTTGATGGTTTAAGTTTACTCTTGACAGTGACAGCTTCACCAACCCGTGGTAACGTATAATGGAAAACTGACACTGGCGACGATCGCCATACTTTTTATATTATTCTTATAAAACTGACACCGACCCAAGCGTAGTGGCCGCCATTAAGAAAATAATAATAATTTATATTAATATATTAATTTAATAATACACCAGTACCAGTGTAGGTATAGTATGAAAATTTGAATATTTTTTTAATATTAAAAACAGCCACAGGGTTTCTAACTATCGATTGTGTACGACCACATCACTCGTTGAGTAGCGTCAGTTTAAGGTTAACAATTCACGGAGTTGTTTCCATCCGCGCCCGCCGGTGCTGCTTGAGAGCGGTTTTATTTCAATACTCACGACCCTGCAAGTTTGTGCGGACACGTAGCCGCCGCGGTTGCGGGCACGAAACTCTTAGTGTAACGAAATATGAGTTTCAGCGCCATCTAACGTGTAATAGTTGGCTATTATATACTGGTAGCATTTTTACTAAAACGCCAAATGATGGTGAATGGCTGAACCAGGATGAAAAAAATACTGAAATATTGCAATATAACTCTTACTCAAGTGACTGTAAGTTTAATTTTGTTAAATTTTAAAATTGTTTTACGTCGTTTTCACGTTTTAAGCCCTACCCAATCAAAATCTTTAAGTTATAGTAGTAGATAATAGAGCGTAAAGTTTGAATTGCACACAAGCTGAAAAGTGGCGACATTGGTACCCGATCTTAACATAGCGTCATTACATATCTCCCCTTTTTTCCTATATCTATGCTCTAGATGCTTCGACACAGAACTGTTAGGTTCACAGATCACTTCATTTCTTTAATACTGTTGGCCTTGGCTCCGAACTGTGATTAGTGGTGATCACAATAGACCAATTCATTTAGACGCTGAATGAAGACACACTAATAAAAAAAATAGGTTCACAGTGTGTCTCTATGACCCATGACACAGTGTACACAGGTAGTAACTAAAACCTTTAGAAATAGAAAACAAAATAAGATCAACGATATTACATTTATCTCACGTTCTCACATGGGAGGGTTATTTTGTTTCCATTCTTCGAAATTATATTTATTTACTGTTATGTTGAGGAACGATACTATTACGAGTAGTGATGGGCATTTCGGAATGTTTCCGAAATTGGAAACTTTCCCGGAAACATTCTCAAAATAGGAAATACATGGCTATTTACTTATTTACTTTAATTTTTCTATTATCGCATATTTAATAATCATTGCAGTTCTATAGCACGGTAGTCAAATCAAAAACATATTTTTTAAGAAAACGGCATTAATGAAATTTCTATAAATTTCATGGGAAGTTTCCTGGGAATTTCTCAAGCTTCAGCATAATGAATAAAATAGAATATTTGATATCTCACACATTTTGCTATTTCCATGCTTTAAATGTTTTATTTATATTGTTTATGAAGATAAAATTTTACATAGGCTTATTACACTGTGCGACGGAATTGCATAATTTCATTCCTTTCCGGGGGATTAGACGTGGGCTGGGGTTCCACACCTATGTTTTGGATATTCCCAGGATTTGCACGATGCCTTTCGCTTCCACATTTATATGGCGAGCATCTAGAGAGTGGAGTTCCGTACCTGCGGACTTATTTTCTGAACGCCTTTTCAAGGCGAGAGTGAATAGGCATACTACATCGTTGACCTCATCGTCACTTTCCATCAGGTGAGCTGGAGGCGAAATGCGGACTTTTTTTTTGTAAAAAAAAACACTGAATAAGTTCATTACATGTCGTATAAACGATGGAATACGTTCGCCTCTGTATCGATTAATGAAAAATTACAACACCCACTTTGACTCTGTAGACATATTATCTACCCGCATTGGTGTGTGTACTTTATTAGAGATGTATGATGTCATTTACTATTCAATTAATTATTTAAAATAATTAATTACTTATATAGTAATTATATTATTATCATATTTTTTTAGTAAATTTTTAATTGGTTTGTATTGTAAATAATAACTATTTCTTTATTATTTATTCTTCGGTAATTTATTAGAAATGCATCACTACTTCTCAGTTTTTTGTAGTAACTAGTGGTTAACGGCGTTGGTGACACAGT